>NC_138768.1:312738471-312925971 GCF_965119305.1 Pelophylax lessonae | reverse complement strand
TCTGACCTTCTGCCGTTTGCCTCTGACTTCGTACCTTTGCTGCCTGCCCTGACCTTCTGCTACGTCTGACCTTGCCTTTGCCTTGTCCTATTGTACCACGCCTGTCTCAGCTGTCATTGAGGTTGAGCCGTTACCGGGGGACACGACCTGGTTGCTACCGCCGCAGCAAGTCCATCCCGCCTTGCGGCGGGCTCTGGTGAAAACCGGTAGTAACTTATAACCGGTCCTCTAGTACGGTCCACGCCAATCCCTCACTGACACAGAGGATCCACCCCTAGTGCCGTCATCTGCCGCCAGTCCAGACCCTGACAATTCACTCAGGTAAACTGGTGAATTAGTAGCCTGGTGGGCTGGCATTTCCTGCAGTTGGTAGAGCTGGGACCAGTGTCTACAAGGGAGTTGGAGATACTCCAGGATGCAGCTTAGAACACTTTGTGCTGCTTTCTAAAGAGACTGAAAGTTCCTAGTCCTTAAGGGGCTGTTGCATCTTTTCAATTAACCACTCAAGCAGTCGAGAGTGGAATTAATCAGAGCGCTGCAAAGAGAAGAGGGGGAATCATTCGGAGTTGTACATAGTAAAGGAGAGGAATCAATCAGAACTGTACATAGGGAGGAAGTTTTCCCTGGTTTTGTTGCTTTCAAGTTGGGCATCGCATAATTCCTATTTCCCATCCAAGTTATTAGCTCTAATAAAACATAAAACACCAAGTTTAACCACTTGAGCTCTGGAAGGCTTTACCCCCGTAATGACCAGGCCATTTTTTGCGATTCGCTTCTCGGCCTATTGGCTAAGATCAAGTGTAGTATCTATTCTTATCAGTGGTATGGGCCTGGAAGGTTAGTATCGGCAGCGATTGAAACCGGAGCGCTTGGGTGTAACTGGGGGCCGGGAGTAAGTCCTGTCAGAGAAAGCTGGAAGGGTCCATTACCTCCTGATTTGAATGGGATCTGTTCCTATCAGTTTGAACGGAGCGAGAAAGCCGGTTCAGTTCCACGCCTGTTAGTACTGCTCCGGGATGTAATTGGTAAGGAATGGTGATGGTGGTGGGAGGGCCTTTCCTCCTGGGTTGAATCTGGCCTTGGAAAAGGCTTGTCCCTAGTTGAAGGCAGGCTCTCCCTAAGCCGTCTATGTTCTGATGCCTCCTGGTTGGGATGGGGCTGCACTGGTCTGGCTGAAGGCTGGGTCCCGTATGAAGCCTGTGGTGTGTGTGCCCCTGGGGTGGCAGTCCAGGGGTGCCATAATTCTCACTGGTGGGGGAGCTCACCTTGAGCTTTTGGCACCTTGGTCACTGCACCACACACACTTTTTTCGCACCTGCCTCTAGGGACGGGCCTTTTGGAATTTTTTTTATTCCTGGCCGAAGGGCCTGTCAGGGTCTTGCACCTTGACTCTCAAGCACTTCCCCACTTCCCTTTCCCCACCTTTGTGTTCATGTGTTTTTTTCTTTGTGGTTTGTCCCCTTTTTCTTTCTCACTTTTTCACGATGAGTAGGATCTGGGTCCTCTGGCCTACCTTGAAAGTCTTGGGAGGGGGTGGATATGGCCTTCTGGCTTAGTTAGCCCTCTCTCATGGGGTCTCCCTTCGGGGGAACCCCACCTAGTACTTGGGGTGGGCTGTTTTGGCAGTCCTCCCAGAGAATGGGGTTTGCCTGGCTTCGGTCGGGCAGATCATAGTGAGTACCTCTGTCCCTGACAGGAGTCTTGCGCCCCGGGAGATCAAGGAATTTCCGCACTCCCTGTGCACTTTTTGTGTTCTCACATTTGCGTGTGTGCACTTTTTTAATGCACTTGGTGTTAGTTTGAGTGTGTTCACACACCACGGGCTTTAAAAAATTTTAAGGAAAAAAAAAAAAACAAGTTTAACCACTTCAGCTCTGGAAGGTTTTACCCCCTTAATGGCCAGGCCATTTTTTGCGATTCAGTACTGCGTTACTTTAACGAAAAATTGCACGTTCGTGCGATGCTGTACCCAAATACAATTGATGTCCTTTTTTTCTCAGAAATAGAGCTTTCTTTTGGTGGTATTTGATCACCTCTGCTGTTTTTAGATGTTGTACTATGAACAAAAAAAGAGCGACAATTTTTAAAAAAACACAATATTTTTTACTTTCTGCTATAAAACATTCCCAATAAAATAATTTAAAAATTTAATTTTTTTTATCAGTTTAGGCCAATTTGTATTCTGCTACATATTTTTGGTAAAAAAAAAAATCCCAAAAAGCGTAATTTAATTGGTTTGCGCAAAAGGTATAGCGTATACAAACTACGGGATAGATTTTTGGACTTTTTATTTATCTATTTGTTTTTATTAGTATTAGCGGCGATCAGCGATTTTTAGCGGGGCTGCGACAGATCGGACTCCTAACTGACATTTTTGACACTTTTTGTGGGCCAGTGACATTAATACAGTAATCAGTGCTAAATAATATGCACTGTTACTGTATAAATGACACTGGCAGGGAAGGGATTAACACTGGGGGTATCAAAGGGGTTAATGTATGCCTAACAATGCTTACTGACTGTGGGGGGAAAGGGCTCTGTAACAGGCACAGAGAGATCGGGGTTTCAGCTTAGCTGAAACTCCTGATCTCCCTCTGCCTGTGTGACAGAAGACTCGCCTGCTTTGTTTACATAAACAGGCGGGTCTTCTGTCTGTTTCTCTGACGATTGCAGGAGGCCAGCGGCAATCGCCGCCGCTCCTCCCGTGGCCCACCTCCCACTGTGTCTAATTACAGTGGGAGCGCAGCTCTGGCAGCGCGCGAGCCCAGCCGAGACCGCGTACACAACATTACATAGATATAAATGATTTTGCGCAGCCGAGCCACCCTGCCGCAGTATATCTGCGGTGGGCGGTCGGCAACTGGTTAATGACTGATCCTTGTGTCTTGATGAAAGCTGTAAATGGTACTTGCCTGGCTGTGCAGGAGTAGGGAACCCAGTAATCTGCAACCCTTATGGGGGTAGTGCTACCTATCCATTAAAGAGTCATGAACAGCATAAGAACTCATGCACACTGGGTGTTTATCTCTGGTGCATGAGGCTCTGGCCTTTAGCTGCAGTTGAAGGGCACAGGCACATTGTCCAGCCCCGCTGCTGGCAGCCTGTCAAACTCTATCAGAGGATGATGGCTGCTATGGCTGGAACAATGCATTTCTTCATTCCCGGCATTCATCCCTGTGCGCATACTGCCCTAAACGTTTGGACCACTAGGTGCACCATCTAGCCATGTCCATATGCAGCAGCAATCAAACTCTCATACAGATTGATAGGCTGCCGGAAGTGGGGCTGGACCGTGCAACTTTGCCAAATATGCATGAGGACTAAAGGATCAATCTGAGTTCACCAGGTTTGCCAATCTTTTTAGTGATATGGTTGGGCCTTCAAAGTCTGCAGATTCTCCATTCTCAGGAAAACAGAAATATCAGTGCAAAATGTACTTAAAAAACCCACAAGAAAAGATGAAGCCTGCAGGCAAATGGTCATGTGCAAAAATGGGGCCTACTGACTTGATGCACTACCATATCTACAATGGGACACCAGGTTCACATAAACAGGTTACCACTGCTACCTGAGGAGGGGCCCTTAGACAGCCCATAGTTGAGTCATAACTTTGTGAAAACAGCGAGTTGAATGAAAAAATAATGACTTGATTCCCCCTATCCTCAGAATTTAATGCAGATAGGGGAATCCTCCCCGTTGTGCTATTGTATTCTGACGACAGGAAGATGTCCCAGCCATCGGACTACACTAATCAGCACTGCTAGCTATTGCCAGCGGCACTGATTGAACAGGAAAAATCAGACAGGGTGATTGTACAGAAGTCAAACAGTAAATCTACTTCTGCACAACCTCCCCACCCATATATGGATCAAAATTCGGCTGGTCCCTGCTAAACCAGCCAAATTTCCATCCATGTATGACTGGCTTTAGTGGCCTTGAAACATTGCTACATTTGATGACATTAAGTGCCGGTTCACACTGTACCGACTTGTCAGGCGACTTGGTCGCCTGACAAGTCGTACTCCATTCTGTGCAATTGGAACCGTTCGAATAGGAGCGACTCAAGTTGCTCCGACTTAGAAAAAGGTTCCTGCACTACTTTTGGGCGAAGTCGTAGTGACTTGCATTGACTTCCATTATGTGAAGTCTGTGCAAGCCGTGCCAAAGTCGCGGTGCACGGCGACTTCATTAAGTCGCCCCCGAAGTCGTGTCACCATAGTGTGAACCGACACTAAGCAGTCTGTTATCTGTTTATCTGAACATTGACGGGACTTAAGCCAGGTACCCACTAACATTTTTCTTTCGGGGAACACGACAAAAGCCTGACCATGCAAGGTTAGTTCAGCGATCTTCCCCGCTGAGCTGATTTGTTCTGACAGGGGGATGGCCCCTGCCAGAACACTCGGATCAGCGCTCTCTGCCATTGGCGGAGAGCGCTGATCTGGAGTAAGACGGTTGCTGGTTTTCCAGCATGCACATCCGACATAAGCCGGCTGAATGGCATACACTATACACACACGGGCCAAATGTCAGCCATTTTTTATCTTTTTTAGTTAGCCGTTGTCTCCCGACGTTCAAAGCTTTAAGCTTTGGCAGCGCCACCTGCCATTTCACCACAGCATCCTCCTATGACTGGGTTTCATTGCTGTATGAAGTGTCCTAGACTCTTTGTATTTATGTCTGCAATGAGGGCCCCTCCACTCATATGCCCAAAGACTAGGGAGGCTCCCAATTGTGGTCAAATCACAGGTAGAGGTTAAAAACCTGCATATCAGTAACACAGCTGTGATAGCATGATACTGTTACTATAATACTTCTACTATAGATCCAGGCCATTCATGATTGTGAGCAATTATCAGACTGAACAAATGGCCTGGTATGCATTACCCACAGAGAGAAAGACATGGGATTCTTCAGTTTATAGTTGTAGAAAACCAGCATTATGTGCCCGGTGATGAAGTGTTTAAGGGGTGTGAGTAGGCTGAGGACTCCTCCTCTACACCCACACCCGTTAATGCTAACACAATTACCCCATTCTCTGCACAAAGAGGCTCATTTACCAGTTAAAGTGACGCAGGAAGCCACTTTTCTCTGCACGCTCGCTCTGTGTTTTGCCTTTGAAGAAGTTTCTTTCACATCAGGATAACCCTTAAGCTGCCAGAAATAAATCTGCAACAAACACAGAGTAAAAATAAGAGCACAGCACATAGGCCTCAAGTTAGTGTTTGCTACCATTTTGACAATAGTCCCTCCACTACATTTAATACATCTCGAAGTTGTGAGTTTTTATAAGAGTCTTGAACAGCAGTAGCCAAGCTAGTTGAAGAGGCCCAGGGATATAGATAAGGGGGACAAGGAGTCACACAGTATATGCAGTTTTCCTTGTACTGGCCACATTCAAGCTGTTCCAGATTCCTTCTGCCAGAACAAGTCACAAAGGAGCTTATAAAAAAGCGGTACAAATGCCTAAGGACTCTTTGAAATCAACACTGGGGATATAAGGAACATTGTGGACACCATATGAGTTTCATTCAGAATGCTGCTGAACAAAGCCTATACTGTAACCACCACAGGACTAATGAGTCCGCATTGGGGTTGATTTACTAAAGGCAAATAGACTGTGCACTTTGTAAGTGCAGTTGCACTCTGCAAAGGAATTTGTTTAAGAGTTTATTAACCACTTAAGCCCCGGAAGATTTTACCCCCTTCCTGACCAGGGCCTATTTTGCGATTCGGCACTGCGTGACTTTAACAGACAATTGCGCGGTCGAGCAAAACTGTACCTAAACGAATTTGGCGTCCTTTTTTCCCCACAAACAGAGCTTTCTTTTGGTGGTATTTGATCACCTGTGCGATTTTTTGATCATGCACTATAAACAAAAAAAGAGCGTCAATTTTGCAAAAATAACAATATTTCTCATATTTTTTTATATGAAATTCCCCCAAAAAAATGTAAAAATTTAAATGTTTTAACATTTTAGGCCAATTTTTGTTTTTACCATATGTTTGGTAAAAAAAAATCGCAAAAAGCGTATTTTGATTGGTTTGCGCAAAAGTTATTGCGTTTACTAACAAAGGGAAAGATTTTTGTCATTTTTGTTGTTTTTTTTTTAACGCGTAATGGCGGCGATCTGCGATTCTTTTTGCAGGACTGCGACATTGGGGCGGACAGATCGGACCCTTGATTGACATTTTTGACACTTTTGGGGGTACCAGTGACATTACTACAGTAATCAGTGCTATACAAATGCACTGTTACTGTAAAAATGACACTGGCAGTGAAGGGGTTAACTTTTTTGAGAGGGAGGGGTTAAGTGTGTCCCTAGGGGCGTGTTTCTAACTGTGATTGGCTGTGACTTGATGTGTAAGAACAGTGATCAACGGTCCTACATAGTAGAACCGTTTGATCACCATTCTTACACAGGGGAGACTGACAGGCGGCTTTGTTTACACTAGCCGCCTGCCTTTCTCCCGCTGTCACGGATGATCGCGAGTGCCCGGTGGACATCGGGTCCGCCGGGCACAGGCGTGGAGGGGTCCGTGATGGAGCGGGAGCGTGCATCCGGCGGCGCGCGCTCGCTCCCAAAACCCTTACAGGCTAGCGAAGTAGCCCTACGTCGCTTTGCCTGTGAGGGGCTGACTGCTGACGTAAATAGTCGTGCGGCAGTCAGCAAGTGGTTAAATGCAGTAAAGGCTCACTTTTCAAAGAATACCCAATCACGAAAGCATTTTTGCTTGCATATAATTGCATGATGGAAGTCAGCAGAACTTCCCCTCGTTTACTAAGCTCTGGAGCAACTGCACTTGCAAAGCACTCAGTCTATTTGCCTTTAGTTAATCAACCCCCTTGTGTCACTAATCTTTGCATTCTAGTACACCTTTATTTATCAATCAGTTAAGCAGGCCATACCTGAGTAGAAAAACAAACCGATAGTCACGTTAAAAGCGAACCAATCGTTCGATTTTCAAAGGATTAGCGCACTCACAGTGACAGCTGATTTTTCGATTATCGAAAATTACCAATCAAACATGTTTGGAATTTTTTTAAGAACAAACGATTTTCTATGTGTTGATGTGGAACTTGTTTGAGAAACAATTGAAAAAGAAGCCAGGAAAGTTTGTGAACCGGAAGGAAAAGCACGTTCACTGTCAGGAAAGTTTTTCAATATCATACAGTCTCATTACAATTAAAATATATAATGTTTTCCTTTAGGTTAGACAATAGGCCTAAATGCGAAAATTTCTCACATTGAAGGAGCCAGTCTTTACACCGGACTGGCGGACTCTGCATTTTCTTCTATTTTTTTTCTTTTCTTCTGCTGCTCTGTTGCCATAATGGCCAGCATCATGACTGCAACTTTTTTCTTGCTGCTTGATCTCTTGAAGTCCATTGTCATGCGTGGTGCCAAAGAATAAGCTTGACGTTCGCGCGCCTTAATTTAAATACAAAGTGGGAGTGTACAGTAGGGGAGTGTCTGTAAGGTCAATACTACATTAAAACATTATAGAAATGTAATAGTTCCAAATTTGCTTAAAGCTGCAAAGGGGACAATCCCCAAAAAATGGTTTGAAAAAGAAGGCCCTACAGTTAGAGAATGGTGTGGGAGGGTTGAATATATACTGTATATATATATATATATATATATATATATATATATATATATATATATATAATATGGAATATATGTGTAGTAGAGATGAAGAACAAGTTCACAGTTTTTAAAAAAAAAAATGGAGAAAGTGGCTGGACTTTAAAAAAAATGGAGAATATATACAAATATGGGAAAACCAGGGATATAGGTAGGATCATGATGTGTAAAAGAAACGCTGAAAACACAGATAGGATTAAATGGTGGAACGAGGTAACTTGAAAAGGGATTGGAAGGGAGAGGGGATTGGGGTGGGGAAAACAGATTGTGAAATATGTATATTTGAAGGAACATTGTTTCTTTTTTTTTTTTTTAAAGATTTTGTAGAATTGATTGAATTAATAAAAATTATAATAAAAAAAAGCTACATTACATCACTTTCGTTAAATGAAGGAAAAAAAATTATTTTCATAGGGCATTTCCAAAACAATGATAGCACAATCGTATAAAAAAAACAAACGACAATTTAGATTTTTTGATTGACAGATCATTCGTTTTCCTACTCATGGCCTGCCTTAGAGTGATCCTCTCCAGGAAATACTTTGTATGGCATTCATAGCATTTGTAATGTAGGTACCCAATTCCTATTAAGTCTCATGTGAAAATTTAAAAAAATATCCAAAAAGAATCCATGCACATCTACTACTTAATGCCCCTATAATATAATTTATCTTTCATGAAACAAATCCCATAGTCCACAGCAGTGATGTAACTGGAACCTTCAGGATCCTGGTGCAAGAAACCATGAAGGGCCCTCCTGACACCCGGCCCTTCCCTCTGAGCCCGGTGGGGGAATGCCAGGGCCTGGTCACAAGTGCGACCTTTGTGACCCTGGTAATTCTGCTACTGAAATCAGTAGTTTTTTATAATTAGTTACAATTTTGTTAAGAGCCCTGTTGGGGGGCATGGTGATATATCAGGGGTCTAAATAGACCTCTGCTGTTCCACCTTTGAGACAGAAAAAGGAGATTGAGAACACAGCCCACACTCTCCACCTCTGCAGCCTCAGCTGCACTGAAAGAAAGGACAGGAATAGCTCTGTACAGAGTTTCCCAATCATTCACAAACTGAAGCCTAGACCCTAAAGCATAGTTTACTATGTTTTAGTTATGAATGGACAGAGTGAGTGATCAGAAAATAAGGGGCCAGTAAATAACACATTTACGTCCACTTTCCCGCTCTCCATCCTGATAGATCCCCCAGCAGCTGGTGGGAGAGGGGTGGGGGGAACCTGGCAGAGCTGCGGGGGACAAGGGGAGTTCTAGGAGAGAGCACGGGGGGCTGGAGAGCACACAGGGGGGCAGCAGAGCAAAGCAGGATAGGAGGAGCAGCATGGGCGGCTTAATATACAGGAAAAAATCTCTCTATTTTCCTCCTGCAGCCGCTGAATACCTGGAGGGAGAGGAAGAGAAGCGGGCATTTAGTGGCTCCAGTAGGAAGATGGATAGATTTTTTCCTCTATATGAAGCTGCCCCCACCACTGCTTCTATCCTGGTGTACCGGGGGGGGGGGGGGGAATGCATGGGCCTCTTACAGCATGGGGCCCGATCGCAATTGCGACCCCTGTAGGTATGCCCCTTTTTCCTAGTCCATCTCAGAAGCAAGCAAGAGAGGGTGGCTATGTTTCTATATACAGTGGGACTATAGAGAATAAACGTAACAGGAAGTCAGATCACAGCAGCAAGAAAAAATAATTTGAAGATTTGGTAAAGGCTGAGAACAAAAGACGATACATTTTTGAGTTAAGAATTCATAATTGAATATAAAATTTTTAATTTTAAAGCAGAATTTAGTGTCACTTTAAGCTGATTTAGTGCTTTTGGTGTGGCATTTACAGAGTTAAAAAAGGCTTTGTGGAGGCGACACGGCTCTTGCTCATTGCATGTCAAACTCAGGTAATTTTTTAGAGGACCAGCAAGGTCTGTAACATGTGTAAACTATCCGGTAAATGCAGACTTGGCCCAATATACAACATCAGCAGGACAGAGGGCAAAGATGCAGGACTATCACCTCTATTCCTTGGAAGTTGCCATGTATGTGTGTTTTTCCTCCTGCAACCTAAAAACTTAGTAAAGGTGGACAACGACCCCTAAAGAAATTGTTTCGTTGTTACTCCCAAAGTGTTCTTGAAATTTTACAAGCCATTTAAATAGTTCCATGACAGCTGAGTCTAATGTCAATTTAAATTTAGTCTACACCCTGTGGCATAAAAACTGGAGCTGTAACAGCGATCAGACCAGGCATTGGAGGTTCATTCTGCGGTTTAGTCATCCGATTTATCCCTATTCTTCCCTAGTGGTAGCATAGACTTTTACCTGAAGCACTATATCAGTGGTTCTTAACCTTGTTGGAGGTACTGAACCCCACCAGCTTCATATGCGCATTCACCGAACCCTTCTTAATTGGAAAAATAAAATATGATTTTATGAGTTTAGTCTCGGGAGGGGCACTGCCAGAAAAGTGTCGTTTAGTGTTGTTTACAGAACTGAATTAAACGTATCATACAAAGTAAACTGTACAGAGGTCAGTAGTATGTAGGGCAGCGTACAGAGGTCAGTAGGCTGTAGGGCAGCGTACAGAGGTCAGTAGGCTGTAGGGCAGCGTACAGAGGTCAGTTGGCTATAGGGCAGTGTACAGAGGTCAGTAGGCTGTAGGGCAGTGTACAGTAGTGAATAGTTTGTAGGGTAGTGTGCAGTGCTCAGTAGTTTGTAGGGTAGTGTACAGTGCTCAGTAGTTTGTAGGGCAGTGTAGCGAGGTCAGTAGCATGTAGGGCAGTGTATAGGGGTCAGTAGTTTTTAGGGCGGTGTAGAAAGGTCAGTAGGATGTAGGGCAGTGTACAGAGGCCAGTAGTATGTAGGGCAGTGTATACGGGTCAGTTGATTGTAGGGAAGGATAGAGTGGTCAGTAGGCTGTAGGATGGTGTACAGAGAATAGGGCAGAGGACAGGAGTTGACAGGACAGAGGATAGGACAGTGTACAGGGATCAGTAAAGCCACACACCAGGGGAGGGTCAGGAGGGCACACACTGGGGGGGGGGGGGTCAGGAGGGCACACACTGGGAGGTTATGAGGGCATACACCAGGGGGTTGGAAGGGCATACACTGGGGGGAGGGTCCGGAGGACACACACTGTGGGGGGGGGGGGGGGTAGTGAGGGCACACACCAGTGGAGAGTCAGGATGCCACACACTGGGTGTCAGGAGGGCACACATCAGTGGTTGGGCACACACTGGGTGTCAGGTCAGGAGGGCACACAATGGGGGGGTTGGGAAGGCATACCATGGGGTATCAGGAGGGCACACACTGGGGGGGGGGGTGGGAGGGCATACCATGGGGTGTCAGGAGGGCACACTGGGGTGGGGTTGGGAGGGCATACCATGGGGTGTCAGGGGGGCACACACTTGGGGGGGTTGGGAGGGCATACCATGGGGTGTCAGGAGGGCACACACTGGGGTGGGGGGTTGGGAGGACATACCATGGGGTGTCAGGAGGGCACACACTGGGGGGAGGTGTTGGGAGGGCATACCATGGGGTATCAGGAGGGCACACACTGGGGGGGTTGGGAGGACATACCATGGGGTGTCAAGAGGGAACACACTGGGGGGAGGTGTTGGGAGGGCATACCATGTGGTGTCAGGAGGACACACACTGGGGGGAGGTGTTGGGAGGGCATACCATGGGGTAGCAGGAGGGCATTCACAATGCTTATTGAGCTAAATGAAAAGGACATGCATTTCCATTTGTCAGCTAACAGCACCTCTATGCTAAGTTGCAGTAACTCAGCAGACTTAGCATAGAGGTGCTTGCAAACTAATCCACCATGTACAGCTAGCTGAGCCTACCTCGAGGAACATTCAATCGGCTCCCTCTGCTCAGCTGCTCACACTTCCCTCTTCCAGGCGGGCACGATCTCCGTGGTCAGGTACATCCCCATCCCGCCCACTCAAGCAGCAAGCAGCCTGCAGGAGGTAGGCTGGAAACCTGCTGGGGCAGGTACAGGGGGCGGAGCGTCAAGTGTCTATGTGTAATGGCTGTGAGTCGTCCCGACCGCAGCTCTGATTTCCCGGGGGGGGTTGGCCTCACAATCAGTAATATTTTCTCGGGGGGAGCAATTGCCCTGCTGCCCCCCCGCCGAACCCCTGAGACTGACTCACCGAACCCCTGGGGTTCGATCGAACCCAGGTTAAGAACCACTGCACTATATACTTAACCACAGTGGCGGCTGGTGCTCAAAATTTTTTGGAGGGGTGGGGGGGGGGGGGGGTGGCACAAACAGAAAAATGTAATAGGCATTGCTTTGCGGCAAAAAACGCAGCAAAAAATTGCATGACTTTGAGGTCACAAAAATGTGAAAGGGGCCTTCAGTAATCAAAGTATAGTGTGCCCCCTTCAATGCAGAGTGACCACAGCGTGCACCATCAATGCAGAGTGATCACAGAGTGCCCCCATCAATGTAAAGCGACCACAGCGTGCCCCCATCAATGTAGAGTGACCACAGCGTGCCCCCTTCAATGCAGAGTGACCATAGCCTGCCCCCTTCAATGTAGAGTGACCACAGCGTGCCCCCTTCAATATAGAGTGACTACAGCATGCCCCCATCAATGTAGAGTGACCACAGCGTGCCCCCTTCAATGTAGAGTGACCACAGCATGCCCCCTCAATGTAGAGTGACCACAGCATGCCCCATCAATGTAGAATGACCGCAGCGTGCCCCCTTCAATGTAGAGTGCCCACAGTGTGCCCCCTTCAATATAGAGTGACCACAGCATGCCCCCATCAATGCAGAGTGCCCACATCGTGCCCCCTTCAATGTAGAGTGACCACAGCGTGCCCCCTTCAATGCAGAGTGACCACAGAGTGCCCCCATCAATGTAGAGTGACCACAGCGTGCCCCCTTCAATGTAGAGTGATCACAGCGTGCCCCCTTCAATGTAGAGTGACCACAGTGTGCCCCCTTCAATGTAGATTGTCCACAGCGTGCCCCCTTCAATGTAGAGTGACCACAGCATGCCCCCTTCAATGTAGAGTGACCACAGTGTGCCCCCTTCAATGCAGAGTGACCAGCGTGCAGAGAGCCCAGTGCACTTACCTGATGCAGCGGCAGCGTCTCCTCAGTCCTCCGCATCTCCCCTCCTCCTCCTCCTTGGCCAATGGCAAAGGTTCGCCTTTCGGCCAATCAGGAAACGGGTCTCGGACCCGCTTCCTGATTGGCCAGGAGAAGGATCCGTGTGACAATAGCGAATATTCATTCGCTATTGTCACACAATGGGTGGGCTCGGGCGCACTGCTCTGCGCCCCGGGTCCACCCTTTTCTGAAGCCTATTAGAGCCTCTGGCTCTAATCACGTGCTTCAGAAGAAAAAAAAACCCCCATTGAACTCCATGCGTCCAGCACCCCGCATGTAGATTAGGGGGCCGGACGCATGGATGGGGGGCGGCGCCCCTGCTCCCCCAACGCACCCGCCGCCACTGCTTAACCACTTCTGTACATGGCTACTCTTCCTCTCATCAACTAAGCAGAAGACACTGGTACCCAATACTTTCTGTAAGGATACAAAGTACCTGCAGTGCTGGAGAAAGTGCTATGTTGCAAGATTTGAGGGTAAGGAACATAGGCACTCATGTTGGTATCAGCATAATGCCCATCATGTGGGATAGCAAGTAACTGCTGACCATACTACTCTTTAACTCTTGCCACTGCGGGCCTCATCTTCTGCTTCTGGACCTTCTGCTACCTCAAATAATGCATATCATATCATACCGTCTGTACTCCTGTCCTGCACATAGTGCCAACCATCATAGCCTCTCTACTCCTATCCTTCACATAGAGCCAGCCATCATACCCTCTTTACTCCTATCCTTACATAGCGCAAAACATCATACCCTCTATACTCCTGTCCTGCATATAATTCCAGCCATCATAGTCTCTCTACTCCTATCCTTCCCATAGTGCCAGCCATCATACCCTCTGTATTGCTATCCTGCACATAGTGCCACATACCCTCCATACTCCTCTCCTTACATAGTGGCAGCCATCATAACCTCCGTACTCCTGCACACGCACCTCCCAACATTTGAACTTCAGAATGAGGGACACTGGAAGAGAGAGAAGACCTGCAGCGCGCGTAGCGCAGGAAGAAAACTTTTTGTAAATATTGTAGTGTAATGCATAACTGTGATGAATGAAATATCAGTTCCAGTTCCAATTACCTGTTTATTGTGTATTCTTACAGTCAACAAAATTGAGGAACAAAAAATCAGGCACATGTCTTTGGAACCTAACTTTTTTATTTTTTTTAGAACAAATGCTGTTTATCATGCATTTCATTTCACTTTTTTTTAATTGTCATATCATTTAATACATATGTTGAGGGGCCCCAGATCTTGAAGTGCCCGGAACGCAGGGGCTATCCCACGTGTTGACGGAGTACTGAGAGAGCAGGCGGAATCACCCGATTCGATCCTGTGTGATACAGGAGTTCGATCAGTGCCCGACAGGAGACTGGCGTTGTGCAGTGGAGGGGACCAGGAGCATCTCAGGCTGGTATGTAGCCGATGTTTGAACGTGTCCATGCGGCTGCGGGCATGGAGTCAGTGTGGGCACTGCAGTGATCTGCTCGTGCAGGCGGTGCGGAGTGAATGCCAGCCCAGGAAGCTGAGTGTGAGCTGGGAGACAGGATTCACCCAAGAGTTGCTGGTGCCTATGAGGATCCCTGTGGGCAGAGGAAGAGGAGTGTTAAAAGCACTGCTGGGGCCGGGACCAGTGAAGCAGACTTAAACTATGGTATGCCAGTCCAGGGAGACTTATATTTCTGAGGTGAGATGCACACAGATGGTGCAGGCCGAGTCGTGGCCAGAAGAAGGGCCAGCAATTCCTGCACAGGCAGAACCCGTAGCACTCAGCAAGGCAGAGGGGAATCAATGGGCTCCTGGGAGAGAGGCCTCTAGTGTGTCCAGTGCGGAACTGTCTGGAGCCATTGACACAGGGTCACCTTGTTTCCAGCATTGATTTCGGATCCCTGGAAGAGGGTATTGATGTATGGGACTGGGGATCAGAGAAGAGGAGTAGCTCTGCGAGTCCCAGTTCACTCAAAAATGAGACTAAGGAGGCTGTGGTACACATGCAGTGTGCTAGGAGATTGGGGTTCTGTGAGGCCTATGCTACAAGGGTCCCAGATCTGTCCCCACCTACACCTGGGCTCGGGATTAAAATGAGGCCTACGATCATCTTATTAAAAGAGAGGAGACCCTGTACACCCCACCAGGAAGAGGAGACAGACAGAAACTCCCCAGGTTTTCAAGATGTCAACACCTAATACAGAGAAAGGGAGTTTCTCTATATCCCTAAACCCTATCAGAACCAGAAGAGGCCTGAATTGTGGGACACCTTTCTCTCTGTCAAGGCCAACTGGAAGCTGGAGTGGTCCATCTACATAGACCGTGTGGTGGTTCGCCACCCAAATGGAACAGGTCAGGCTTGGGCTTTTCGTGTTCAGGACTCTACAGGAAAGACTGTCCGGGTGCCTCATCCCAACTACTACTGTTGAGGATGTAGAGTTTCCACCCCTGTAGAGAGGATGTTGTGTTACAAGGCTGGCTAGCCTGGAAGTTTGTTACAAAGGGGCTGAGAGCCTGAAGAAAGTTTAAGTTGTTGTCGTTGGGGCTGGAAGCCCCAGTCTCACATTTCCCTATCCCTTCTATCCTTGCAAGAAGGATTGGGAATCAGCAGAACAACTACCACTGTGTAGTATCATCAAAAGAGGGCAGACCCTCTAACCCTCAAAGGCTTCCTGTTCAGAAAACTTTAGTGGACACTTAGTTCTATGTTTAGTTGCTACGAGAAGTCGTCTTTACTGGATGTTCCATTAAGATCTATTGGGCCAACGGGCCTGGAGAATTGAAGTACATAAGAAGAGGACCCCTTTACAAAGATACTTTGCTCAAAGGACACTTTGTGAAGATCCTGTTAGGCCAGTGGGCCAGAGGAAAGGACTGTGTGTAAGTTGCTACCTTGGGACAGGAGGTAGTGGCTCATTGTTTCTTCAAAGAAGGGGATGCTAGAGTGGAAGACCCCTTGAAGAGACTTGCACAACCCACAAGTGGACAAGTTTGCTCAGGCTCAAGCAAAATAGCTTGTCGCAGAAGAAGATGTGTTGCCTCAGTGTTACAGAAGGAGAGGACACTGTGAACACCAGTCGGGTGGACTCCACATTTCTTTGTTTTAAACTTGTGGGTCTGACTATAATAGGAGAGAGTCAGTGCCCTGGTGATGGAGAGGGACTGTGCCTATTATTTAGTCAACAAAATGGTTCTCAGAAAGAACCATTGGTGACGTATTAGATAGTCAGCTTGATAGGGCTGTTTGTTATCTATTTCAGTAATAACAATGGAACGTCGAGTCAAGCGTGCCCTTAGGGGGCCTGGAGTAACAAAGATCTCTACAAGGATGTCGCTATTAGTGAAAAATATCGTGAGAAGGTCACCTCTGAGAAGAGGGCAGTCTCACTGTGAGTAGGTAACACTGTACTAAATTGTACTTAACTCCATTTCCTTTGCAGGCTTGCTTAGGAATTCCGGGTCTGGATAGGCCCTCCATTATTCAATGCAGATTTCTATGCAGTGTACATATTGTATCTAGTTAGCTAGACGAATGCCTTTTTACCTGTCAAGCAGATTTTTGTTTGGCGGGGGGTGAATTGATTTAAATGCACCTGCTATGTGTACATAAATGTGTGAATATTTGTACAGCAGAGTCATATATTTTTCTACGTAATTTATTGTATCCATTAGCCACATATGGGGTATGCCCCATGATCCTGTACATTTGTTGCTTCCCTTTTCCCCTTTTCCAAGTTTGTGGAATACTCCGTGAAATTTTTGTGAGCAAATTATTTTTGTAGGGGCGGCTACCCAGAGCCAGTGAGGACATAGCTCATTTTGGTGTGAGGGGGGGGGGGGTGAATGTAGCACCGTCCTAGATAGGTGCTAGTGAGAAAATATCATTTTGAGGCTTTTATGCTTACCAGAGGGGCTGCAAGTAAATCTATATTGTTCTCTGCCTACCAGAGAGCAGGATCTGTTAGTGAGGTCTGGTCATTGTGCTCAGTATGCAATTCATTATGTCTAGAGGAGTGTTTCACACTGGTCCAATAGGTTGGACAGTGGGAGGAAACCTGATGAATGGATGCATAGGCTTTAATACAGTCCTGGCAATTGGCAGGAGACAGGTCGCCTCGGTGCATTATGGGATACTGTATAAAAGCCAGGAGCACATGTGCTGCAAGGTATTTGGCTGGAGAGCAGAGTCCCGGAGAGAGGGGTCGGCTGCCTCCTCCTCTGTAGCAGTGGCATGCCTCCTCCTCAGCATGCGGTTGCAGGAGGTCGTCCTGAGGGCCAGAGGAACTGATGAGAGGAGCCGAACCCAGAGGTCCAGGAGAGCTGACTGAGGGGGAAACACTGGAGACCCTGGGACCAAAGTATCGTGAGTACAGGGACTCTTGTCAAGGGGCCTGACCTGAGGGGGACCACCCCATGTGTAGGATAGTCAGTGGACGGGTGTCAGCAGTAAAGAGAAAGAGGATGGTGAGGATGTGGCTAGTGAGAGTGTCCTGAAGATAATTGCTAGTCCACCAAGTCGTCTTAGGAAAAGAGAATAAATTCCCAAATTCACCCATGGTGGCAGGGTGAATCATCAGCCTGGCTGTACCGGAAGATAGGAGACCTCAACCACTTGTGCATAGTAATTTGGAGTATACCACTATTCCTTTCTCCTATCCTTAATCTATAATAAACACAAAACAACCAAAATACCCCTGGGATGATTATTGGAGCGAGCCAAGGAAGGAGAAAGTAAGGACTTGACACTGTCATATTTGTATGTCTGTAACTCAGGGGGACCCGAAAGTGTGAACTCTAGCAGTCCTTATGGGGGCAGTGCTACATAAAAAACACTACATTAGTTTAGCTTGAAGTGTAGCACCCCATAGGAAGCTAAAGTTAATTTTAATTACCTCAAAACAGCACTTCCACCCTCTTCCTTCAATTTTTAGCTTTCAGCACTGTTGACATTTGCGTGGTCATGCGACACTGTACCCATGACATTTTTATCATTTTTTTATACAGATAGCACTTTCTTTTAGTGGTATTTAATCACCACGGGGGGGGGGGGGGTATTTGCTAAATAAACGAAAAAAGAAAAAACATTTT
The DNA here is from genome assembly GCF_965119305.1 of Pelophylax lessonae. NCBI lineage: Eukaryota > Metazoa > Chordata > Amphibia > Anura > Ranidae > Pelophylax > Pelophylax lessonae. The sequence continues at coordinate 312,908,118 of NC_138768.1, read as the reverse complement.
GTAATAAGGTTTTGCAAATAAGTAATTTTTCTTCTTCACTGATGTGCACTGATGAGGCTGCACTGATGTGCACTGATGAGGCTGCACAGATGTGCACTGATGAGGCTGCACTGATGGGGAGGCACTGATGAGGCTGCACTGATGAGGCGACACTAATGAGGTGGCACTGATGGGCACTAATAGACAGCACTGATGAGCACTGGTATGTGGCACTGTGGTTGTGACATTCATCCTCCCCCCTTACAATCAAAAAGCACCTTGCATTCACTGCAGCTGTAAAAATAAGACTATAAATACTATGCCCATAAACAAAACATGATAATAATTTTTTTAGCAAAAAAAAAAAAAACGGAGTTTTGAACTGCCTTTCACACAATGAGTGAAAAGCACACACATTGTACTTTATAAGCATTATGTGGCAGTGTGACAATTTCCAACAAGGCAGAAAGTAGTTTCCCAGCTTCCAAACATGTCTCTTATACCCCATATTTGTCAGTCAACCTGAATGTTGTCTAAACCTGTCAAATTTTCTGCTGTTAAGGGGCTAGTGTCTGATATATCTCTGCTGGTATCCTATGACATTAAGCTGGTCAAACAATAGGGAATCTGATCATTTAAAAATGAATGATTGTGCCTTTAGGCAATCCATTTTTCATCTGTCATGCACATTCACTATTCAGCGTATATCAGGCAGAGTCCCTACTGCCGCCATTCTCCACTGCATCAAGAGATGAAAGTAAATGTGATTAAACTTGATTAATTTGTAAGCTCCTTTGAGGGACAAAACTGATTTGAATGTTCATGTCCCATTAAGGCCTACAAAATATATTAGTAATTTATATATATGCAGTATCTCACAAAACTGAGTACAACCCTCACATTTTTGTAAATATTTTATTATATCTTTTCATGTGACAACACTGAAGAAATGACACTTTGCTACAATGTATAGTAGTGAGTGTACAGCTTGTATAACAGTGTAAATTTGCTGTCCCCTCAAAATAACGTGACAAATAGCCATTAATGTCTAAACCGCTGGCAACAAAAGTGAGTACATCCCTAAATGAAAATGTCCAAATTGGGCCCAAAGTGTCAATAATTTGTGTGGCCACCATTATTTTCCAGCACTGCCTAAACCCTCTTTGGCATGGAGTTCACCAGAGCTTCACAGGTTGCCACCGGAGTCCTCCTCCATGACGACACACCACGTAGCTGGAGGATGTTAGAGACCTTTCGCTACTCCATCTTCCCTTTGAGGATGCCCCACAGATGCTCAGTAGGATTTTGGTCTGGAGACATTCTTGGCCAGTCCATCACCTTTACCCTCAGCTTCTTTAGCAAAGCAGTGGTCATCTTGGAGGTGTGTTTGGGGCCACTATCATGTTGGAATACTGCCCTGTGGCCCAGTCTCTGAAGGGAGGGGATCATGCTCTGCTTCAGTATGTAACAGTACATGTTGGCATTCATGGTTCTCTCCATTAAACGGTAGCTCCCCAGTGCTGGCAGCAGTCATGCAGCCCCAGACCTTGACACTCCCACCACCATGCTTGACTGTAGGCAAGACACACTTGTCTTTGTACTCCTCACCTGGTTGTCGCCACACACACTTGACACCATCTGAACCAAATAAGTTTATCTTGGTCTCATCAGACCACAGGACATGGTTCCAGTAATCCATATCCTTAGTCTGCTTGTCTTCAGCAAACTGTTTGCGGGCTTTCTTGTGCATCATCTTTAGAAGAGGCTGTCTTCTGGGACGACCAATTTGATGCATTGTGCGGCATATGGTCTGAGCACTGACAGGCTGACCCCCCACCCCTTCAACCTCTGCAGCAATGCTAGCAGCACTCATACGTCTATTTCCCAAAGACAACCTCTGGATATGACGCTAAGCACGTGCACTCAACTTCTTTGGTTGACAATGTTGAAGCCTGTTCTGGGTGGAACCTGTTAAACCACTGTATGGTCTTGGCCATGGTGCTGCAGCTCAGTTTCAGGGTCTTGGCAATCTTCTTACAGCCTAGGCTATCTTTATTTAGAGAGTTCTTTGCCATGAGGTGCCATGTTGAACTTCCAGTGACCAGTATGAGAGAGTGAGAGCGATAACACTAAATGTAACACACTTGCTCCTCATTCACACCTGAGACCTTGTAACACTAATGAGTCACATGACATCGGGGAGGGGAAATGGCTATTTGGGCCCAATTTGGACATTTTCACTTAGGGGTGTACTCACTTTTGTTGCCAGCAGTTTAGACATTAATGGCTGTGTGTTAAGTTATTTTGAGGGGACAGCAATAATATGTTATACAAGCTGTACACTCACTATTTTATATTGTAGCAAAGTGTAATTTCTTCAGTGTTGTCACATGAAAAAATATAATGAAATATTTACATAAATGTGAGAGGTGTACTCACTTTTGTGAGATACTGTATAAAATTGTTTGAGATACACTGCTGAATTTATTCCAGCCCATATTTGAAAAGACTTATACTTATAAGGATAGTGGAAAAATCTCTCCCCTGGGTGGCCAGCCCAAAGCCATTAAATCAAAAAAGTTACAATCGGAAAAGTTAAAGTAAACTTAAAGGCTAAACTTTTTTTTTTCATTTTGGATAGAATAACGGTGATTATAACCCCTGTTGTTGTTTTTTATTTGCCATCTGTGTCCCACTGGGGAGATTTCCCTTCATTTTCTGACCCACAGCTAAAACTTGATGTGAAAGGAAATCCCTCAAAAGTGGTTGTGTTGGCAGGAACTAGTGTCCCCACTGGAAGATTTCCCCTCTATTCCTGGTAACAACTCAAAATTTGGGATTTTCTTTCACTTTCACTCTTGGTAAATACAGTAAACATGGCAACATGGCAAGTGCTGCCATGTTGGCGCCAGGAAAACAAAAATTTGTTTCAAATACTTACCATAATTTTCCTTTCCTGATGCCAATCCATGGCAGAATACATGTGGTAGTAGCCTTGCCTTCTTTCACCCATAGAACCAGTGCATAGCTATAAAGTGTTGACACCCACACAACAGTCCATTCCCTGTACAATGCTAGAAACAAATAAGGTGGGTTTAGTATGCTGCCATGGATTGGCACTAGAAAAGGAAATTTATGGTAATTATTTGATAAAATTTTCCTCTTTCATGGCTTCAACATGGCAGCATACATGTGGTAGAGTTAGAACAATACCTTGCTACCAGGGTAAGAAGCTTTCACAAATCCTATTTTATAAGAAAATGAAGAAGCTCCTGTCTTTTTACCAAATCAGCTATAGTGAGTCCATTTGTAGTTCTAGATGTGACATAAGAGAATTGGTTTGGCGCTCCTGCTTATCATCTCTGTTAACACCACTGTGTAAGCTGCCCATGTTGAGATACTGCTGGTTAAATGTGCAGAATTTACTCCAGCCCAGCCACATGGTAGGCTCTTTGAATTAACTTTAGAAAGAGTGAGGCTATTGTGCACTGATGCCCTCTACCCTTGTTGGCTTACAAGGAGCTAGGTATATCTGTTCTGACTACCTAAATGACTCTGTTGTTTGCAAGTGTGCTATCCTCAATCTGGATGCATTGAGGGAGTATTTACCTTAAGGATGTGCAAAAGCAATCTCACTATAGGTTAGGTAAACTGCAAACAAATGCCAACAGGCCTGAGACACAACAACAAAGCTGTGAACTGCCTGCAGCTCAGATTGCCCGTCGAAGGGCTCTTACACCCGAAGCTGGCTGGCTGAGGCTTGATTTCTACCTAGTAGAACATAGTAAAAGTGAGAATAAAAGCCCAGGTGGCAGCCTTGCAGACCACATGCCCGAACCACATGCACTCAGTAGTAAACTCCCTTTCAGTGAAGAGAAGGCAGACTGAAGGACCAGATAAGGATATCCTGGTTGGGGAGTCAGATAGAAACTACCTTAGGAAGGGGAATAACTGGGTCTCAGCACCAACTTATCATATGCAAAACAGTGATGGGTTTCTTGTTGGATAAGGTCACCAGTCAGGACACTTGCCTCAGCAAGCAAAGGTTACAAGTGAACTACTTCAGGTCCCATGCAGCAACACGAGAAACCCTTAATAGCGGTGAGAAATAAACACTGGCCCAGACCCATCTGCAGGAGAGAATGACGCCTGGGGGAGGAAGTCCTCGGGCTTACACCAAGAAAAGCATGCATCACATGTCCAGATTTAAGACAGTAGACTTCCTAACTTAGCATCAAGGGATTCCTAGACTCTACGAAGTCCTGTCTCTCAGAACTTGAGCTTCAACCAGCATGCTGTGAAAGGCAGCAACAATGAAGCTGGATAGTAAAACGTTCCTTGGAAACAGAAGTTTCTGATTTGGCAGAGCTCTCGGAGCAACCGTCCGGCTATCTTTCAGGTCAGCGTACCATATCCATCTAGACCAGCCTGAAACAATGCAAAACACCAGAATGCCTTCCATCACAAACCTGTGAGAGAGACATTGAGAGGCATAGATCAGGAAGTATTGATCCCATTGACTCACCAGAGCATCCACAAAATGGCCTAGTCTGTAGAGTTGGGTGAACAGTTCGAGCCGAGCAAAAGTTTGGCGCGAACATTACGTGTTTGCCCGTCCAGCGAACACCCGAATTTGTGGGGCGTTCGGTGGGATGTTCGCCTGCCCAGCGACCCACAATGCACTGCGCACTGCACAGTGTATTTAAGAGCCCTATTTGGATAAAGAAATGCACCTGACCACTGGTCAGGTACAAGGCCTTGCCCAGTCAGGGCACAGAGCACAGAGCCATGACTGGACAAAGTCATAATGACTTTGCCCAATCATGGCTCAGTGCTCATAGTCCCACCCCACACTAAAAATGGTTCCTTCCAACAGGAACCTTTTGCAGTGTGTTATTGGAGTGGAGATAGATAGAACAGGGCTCTGTTTGCTAATAGCAAGTTAGTGTGTTATTGTGACTCTGAGTGTAGAGTGTCAGTGTAGTGTAGTTTGAGTATAGTGTGAGTATAGTGTAGTGTGTCAGCGCAGTGTTTGTATAGTGTAGTGTAGTGTATCAGTGTAGTGTCAGTACAGTGTATCAGTATAGTGTGAGTATAGTTTAGTGTGAGTGTAGTGTAAGTGTAGTGTTAGTGCAGTGCAGGGTTTAACATAGCATTACATAATATTTAGTGCTGTATAAATTGTCAGCCACAGTTTTTCCTACTGCAATGCTGTTGTTCCCCCTTTTTTATTATTATATTTTTTAAAGATTTTATACTTCTATCAGCGGCAGTCCTCAATTTAAAGTGCACCAAACACCACTTTTCATTGAATAAAGTGCATCCAATGACTTATTTCCCAATATCTATTATACTATTATATTTTGGTAATAACCCCCCCCATCACGTCTGGGAGACCAGGAAGGAGAGGCAGACGTTCCCATGCCACTATGAGGGGGCCAGCAGTGACTGCGTCCACAGGCAAAGGGGTAAGTGGTCCTTCCTCAAGCAGGGCACTTTTTTCTCTGTTTAGTGATGTTGCCCGTGCTATCCAGCCACAGCAAGCAGAGGTGGTGGACTGGCTTACTAAACCATCTTTATCCTCCTCATCCTCTGTCATCCAAGCTCAGACTAGTGCACACTCCACCGCAGCCACCAGAGCGGCTTATCCTGCCTCCCTGTACACAGTGTCAAGGTCTTACCTTGCCCTCCTGTTGGCAGTCACCTTGGATATGTGCCCCTTATAAACTCTGATTGCATCATCACTTGCCTGCTGCCTCTGTGTCACACAATGATGATGCTGCACACCTGACTATATTGTTTACCTGATGGGTTGCAGTCTTTGCCCTTGCGTTTGTGCTCCAAGGTGCATCTCTGCTAGCAGTTTCCTTTTCTCCAAGTTCCTCCGTGTATGACCTGGCTTGGCTGATGACTCTCCTGGCTCTCGACCCCGCATCGGCAGATGACCCCGCATCGGCAGATGGCCCCGCATTGGCAGACGACCCTGCATCGGTAGACTACCCGCTTCTGGACTCGCCCCCGGCTTGGATAACTACCCGCTTCTGGACTCAACCCTGGCTTGGATGACTACCCGCTTCTGCACCTGACCCCAACTTCTTCCTGCTCTCACTTCCTCACTCTTGCTGAGCGTTTATTGTTGTTTGCTTCATTAAACTGCTTTATTTTACCTGCATCCCCATGTGGTCTGGTTTCCTGGTACCCTGACACACAGCTACTCTTGCCATAGCCCCAGCATCATGTATGGAGGAGTCAGCTGAATTATTTAAACACAGCACCAGCCACTTGCTTCTTGATGATGCATAGGCATTACTTGATTCTGATGTTGGTTCTGAGGTTGAGGAAGGGAGTAACATGAACCTAAATAAAAGGGAGAACACTGATAAACAACAAATTGACAGTCATGTTGCCGCAGCCAGAGCATATTGCCAAGTTGGCACCAGTGATGATGAAGATGGAGGGGATGATAATGATAAGGTCACTGACATGACTGGGGTAGCACATAGAGCAGAGGAGAAAAGTGAGGGGGAGAAAAAACCCAACAAGGCAGGATGTTTTCCAGAGGCAGCCACCCAATTCCATCAGATTGTGTGGCCGTTATCTCCCTGTCCACTTCCACAGAACAGGTTCGGGGGCCTTTTGTAGCACATAAGCCGCTGACCGCACTGTTGCATTTTGCAATTCATGCTGCAAGCAGATCAAGCGTGGTAAAAACACCAGCTATTTGGGTACCACATGCTTGCAAAGGCATTTAAACTCTCACCACTGACTATTGGCAAGAGAACCTGAAAGCCACACAAAAGGGACACAATTCTCCTTCTCACTTCTCACCTTTAATGTCTACCCCCGCTGAATCTCATGACCTCTCAGCAGTCTCCACTGACAGGGATGATGGTATAGAAAAGGGCATCACAGGTCCTTGCAACACATCTGCCAGCAGCACACCACAAGCTGTAGAGTATAGCAGGCAAATTTCTCTGCCCTGGCTGCATTGAAAAAAATATATGCTCCCTGCCACCCACATGTCCAGTGTCTAAATTCCAGCTTGTCCAAAGTGCTGGCTTTACAACTCCTGAGTTTCTGTCTGGTGGATTCTGCCCCCTTCTGTGAATTTGAACATTCTGCAGATTCCCAGTTGCTTTTTTTTCACTTAAGGCCATTCCAGCTCTGTACCATCACGTAGAAGACAATGTTATGGTATCGTTGGCAAGGCAGTCAGCAGCAAGGTCCATCTTACTGCTGATACATGGTCCAGCAAGCATGGTCAGGGATATATTTTATATACAGCACACTGGGTAACTCTGCTTGCAACTAGGAAGGATGCAGGACAGGGATCAATGATGGAGCTTGTTTTGCGACCACGTCTCCATACAGCTAGTGGTGATGTGAGATCTGTCAGCTCCACCCCCTCCTCCTCCTCTTTCTCCATGCCCTCCTCTGCTGAATTGTCCTATGAACCACCAGTCACCCCTAAGCGTTCAAGCGGCTATTCCACGAGTCAAGCTAAAAGATGCCATGAAGCGTTTCAGCTGGTCTATCAAGGGGACAGGAGCCACACCGGAGCTGAGATTCTTTCAGTTCTGCAGGGGCAGGCCCAGAGGTGGTTCATGCTACAGAAGCTTAAGCCAGGAATGGTGGTGTGTTACAATCACACTAACCTTCACACGTCCTCAATTTGTTGGTGCAGCGTTTCTTAATTAGTTACCCAGGTTTGCAAGATCTTCTAAGGCAGGCCAGATGAGTCTGTAGCCTTTTCAGGCACTCATACACAGCCAGTGTTTGGTTGACTAAAATTCAACGGGAGTTCCACCTGCCCATAAACTGCCTGATTTGTGTCATGCCCACTAGGTGGAACTCAAATTTGGCAATGCTGCAGCAGCTGCACATGCAGCAGAGGGCCATCAAGGACTACCTGTGTGAATATGGCACAAGGACAGGCTTGTGGGGAAAAAAAGAATGGCTTTTTTTCCCCACACCAATGGCTGCTGGTAAATGATGCATGCACTGTCCTGTCACCATTTGAGAATGTGACAAGGATAGTGAACCATTGCAATGCATGCATCAGTGATACTATCCCTCTTGTGTTCCTGCTGGAGCATTCTCTGCAAGGCATTATGGACAGGGCACTCGAGGCAGAGCAGCAGGAGGAAGAGGAGGACTTCCTTTCCCCTCATGGCCCGCATTATGCAGACACCATTCTTGCAACGCCACAGAACACACAAGAGGAGAGGGAGGAGGAGAAGGATTATGGCAGTTTTGGATGCATTGAAGCAGAGGAAAACATATTTCAAACCTTAAGAGATGGTTTTCAGTCCCCAGAAACCTTGGGAGTAGTACGTGACTGGGAGGAGGCAGTTCCAGATAATCCTCAGTGACACGAGGACTCTTCTTCTCATGCCTCCACAAACTTGTGGAGCATGGGCTCCCTTATTCTTCAAAGCCTGCAAAAGGACTCGAGAATTCATGGCATCAAGGAAAAGGATCATTATTGGTCAGCAACCCTCCTTGACCACCGTTACAAGGGGAAAGTCACAGAATGCATCCTGCCCTTGCAGAGGAAGCACAGGATAAATATCTTGAGGACAACTTAAAGAAGATTTTATGTAACACCTTTCCAGATTCAGGTAGGTTAATACACTCATAATACAATAATACACCCACGCCACCTCTGTGAATCTGTGAATTAATGCAGCTGCTGTCCCAAACCTATTCAGATACAATTTCCGGTAGGTTACAGTCTCATAGAAAAGGTCGTTTTGAGGCTTCTGTTGGTCAAAGGAGGAGGGGTGGAGAAGTGATGCATTTAAACATTTTTGTAGTCCTCAGCACCCAGGGCTGTTAGCTTTCACATCCTATTGGCAGCATCTGCATCACATGGTGGAAGATTATCTAGGGGCGAAAACAGACATGATGAGCTTTCCAGTACACAATCCACCAGGTTACTCGGTCATGAGAATAGAACACTAGCCAGAACTTGCCCAGTATGCAATTGAGCTACTGGGCTGCCTTGCATTTATCATGTTTTCTGAACGGGCATTCAGTGCTGCCCGAGGTTTTGTAAATGATAAAAGAGCATGTCTGTCCACAGACTCCGTTGACTGGCTGACATTTGTCAAAATGAATCAGTCCTGGATTAGCAGCAGCTATCAATCCCCTGATGCCAATGTCACTGAATAATTGTTTTTGGAATCTGGAATCAAGACTATCTAGGCTGCCTAGCTTTGTGGGTGTTGATTTTATCTTGAGATCATTTTTTGGTATAGGTTTTACGGGCACAATTATCACCCAAGGACCAATTTTTCCGCACCTGTTTGACAGGTGCATATAATTTCAATTTTTTACAACAAGGTCAATTCTTGCTATCCTCAAGAGTACCTTTTTAGGGACATGGTGTGAAGGCACCACCAACATTCAAAGCCTAATTGTTCTACACCTGTTTGACGGGTGCATATAATACATTTTTTTTGCAGAAAGGCCAATTCTTACTGTAATCAAATGTGCCTCTATAGGGTTACGTTGTGAAGGCACATGAGCCACTTTACAGGCAGACTAAAGAGACCCCCCCAGGCACTATATTTAAAGGAATTTTTCATTTTTATTGTTTCACTTTAGGCATCATTAAAATCACTGCTCCTTAAACAATCTTTTTTAAAAAATGTTTTGCATTGATAAATGTCCCCCAGGGCAGTACCCAGACGCCCATACCCTTTTTATGGCCAATAATTTGCATATAAACCTTTAAAATGGGCACTTTTGATTTTTCAATTTCGGGTCTCATGAGACTTTAATAGGGTTCGCAGTTCGGGTCTGAACTTTTGTGATGTTCGAGAGTTCTGGCACGAACCGACCTGGGGGGTGTTTGGCCAACTCTACTATTCTGTAGTTTGACCTGGAGACCAGGAAGTCAACCTCTGTTGTTTCGTACCTGCAACACACATTCTGGAATATCTTCAGGGTAAGAACCACTTCCATAGGTTCAGGAGCTGCTAGCTTAGGCAGTCTGCTTGTCACTGTGTATACTTGGAATTCACATATTTTGTATATTCTTATGCAAAAACTTGCATCTGAGCTCAGACTCTTAGAGCTTTAAGATGTAGAACAGGCTAATGTTCGCCATGGGCTTTAAAATGTTGAATTGTTGAGCCACAGGCATTGGGGCAAAAACACCTTGACAAGGAAGCCTTCAGAGGATATGTGGAGGCCAAGATTGGATTTCTCTCTTGTATTTCCTAGCAAGAGAAGACTTTGCAATTTGTACTCTGGGTTCCTTCCACTGGGAACGGTGGGGATTAAATGTACAGGGATGTACTGGACACCCAGCAATAGCGCAATAGTAGTGAAGGTATCCAGTGCGTCTCCTCACCAATTACCAACAGTACAAACAATTGGCAACCGACCAACCTACACATTAACCTCTGAGGGTAGTTGAACAAACATGCGCAATCTGACGCTATGTGAAGTGGCTGTGTTTGTAAATACTGTTTAAAGCAGAACTTCACTTAAAAGGGGAAGTTCTGCTTTTCTGCCTCCCACCCCCTCCTCTAACACCTTTAGACAACTTTTTTTTGGGGGGGGAGCGGATACCTGGTTTTAACAGGCACCTGATCCCAATTCCAGTAGGATCGCCGTGATGGATCCACCGGAAGTTCTTTCCCCCACCCTCCCTGCCTGCAATCTTCTGGGACACATCACAGGTACAGAGCAGAGTGTGACTCGAACATGTGCAGTGGCCAGCCAGCTGTGATGATGTAAGGAGTCACAGCCAGATGCCCACAGTTAACATGCCGGCGCCCAGGAACCGAAGACCAGTGAAGAATCGGCTCGGGTAAGAACGGCACTGGATCTTTGGACAGGTAAGTGTCCTTATATTAAGTGCCCTTTGACATGGGTGGACAGATTGGGTCTGCCTGTCAGTTTTTTAGGTGGACACGATCAGACCTTCCAGTCTCCTCTATGTCCATTGACTCCCGCTGACATCCGATTCGATCCTGTCTGATAAAAACAGACGGATGGAACATTCCCCATCTGTCTACAGGATCGGATCAGATGGCAGTCAGGTGTAAACAGACAGGCAGTCCAACCACCCATAGAGGAGAGCAGGCTGTGTTTGTGTTAGAGTGGACACGGACCAGCCATCCACCTGCTCAGTGGAACGGACCAGCCATCCGCCTGCTCAGCGGGGATCAGCGGACAGATTACCTGCTGAGCAGACAGACACGAACAGAGCTGCCCAGTGTGTAAAGGGCCTAAAAGTCAGCAGCTTCAGTTTTTCTTCCTAGGATATAGAACCAATTTAATTTATTCTCACTAGTAGTATACATGCCATTCAAACCTGCTGTTTCAATCATCTAATAGGCCACTTTGTAATATTTCTGCAAAGTTTAGAGGTTGATCATAAAGGAGGCAATATCTGTTCTCTCAGAGCCATGTGCTTTCTGGTTAGATCATCTACTCCCCCTCCTCGCCATCCCATGAAGCACCGACATCTTTCTACCCTGCCTGCCTTCTGCAATCAGTGATCTCAAAAGTAGATCAACTGGTTCATGCATTACTCTGGCACCCCCTCCCTCAGTGTACTAGGGGAGGGAGACAACATGGTAGAGCACACACTGCCTTTATGTCCAAGTTAGGGTCACTATCATAGGGGGAAAACTATGGAAACTGTAAGAGCTCTCAGTTCAAGCTTGATTTGAAGGGCAGCATTGTGGCTTAGCAGAATGCCATCTGCATGGAGTTTGCATGTTCTCCCTGTACTTGTGTGGGTTTCCTCTGGGTACTCTAGTTTCCCACACTCCAAAGACATGCTGGTATTTTAAATAAATCCTGTCCTAGTTGTCTCTAGTATGCATGTGAGATAGAAACCTTAGGGTCCTTTCACACGGCACGGTCCATTTTTTCATCCGCTCATGCACTTTTTTTTTTTTTTTTATTAATCGGATACGGATTACATTTTGGAGTGTCCGCTCCGTATGTCCGTTTATCATCCCATCCGTTTGCGGATAATATACGGAGATAATGTATGTCAATGGGATTGCGGATATCAGCGGATGACACCGCTGACATCCATTTTTGTGTCTGTTCCGTTTTTTAAACGGAAGAAAAATAGGTTTCTCTTCCGTCTCAAAAAACAGAACTGAACGGAAAGGACGCAAATCGGATGTCAGCGGATGGACATCCGCTGACATCCGCAATCCCATTGACATGCATTATGTCCGTTTTACATCCGCAAAGGGATGGGATGAAAAACGGACATACGGACCACCTGTGTGAAAGGACCCTTAGATTGTAAGCTTCTTGAGAGCAGGGACTGATGTTAATGTACAGTACTATGTAAATTGTCAGCACTAAATCTGTGAAGTCTGAGTGAAATTAGAACGATTCCACTGGAAACCAAGGGATCAGCATGATTGCCATGCAATTGGCATTTACAGTAGAAGTCAGCAATGGCAGTCTATATAGTTTGCCTAATTTAGGTTTCTTTTTAGGGCAGAGATATGGGCAGCCCTGCAACTAAGGCCGGCCATACACTAAGTGAATTTCTTTCCTGCAAACGAAAGGAACTTGCTCAATTCCCCCATCAACACAGATAGTGTTGATACGGGAATGTTTCCTGCTGGTAAGTCATTGTCTTCTGGCAGGGGGGTGGCGGGGGAAGCCATCCCGGCCGGAAGAAGACAGTGATAATTGCTAGCAGCTATAGCAGCCGCTAGCAATAATCCCAAGAGAATCTGGCAGGCTGGTTGTCCCCATGTGCACTTCGATCGATCAACTTGGCACATTCAACCTGCCTTTTAACTGTTCGAATCTTGGCTGGTTCCTGCGGAACTGGCCTAGATTCGAACCGTGTATGGTCAGCCTTACAGAAATATTTTTGCTGAGCTGAAAATGGTTGCATTGAGTGACTGTCATCTCATGGATATGAGTAGCTTTCTATTTGTGAGTTTGTATTTAGAAGTGTAGACAACTGTAAAGTACCACTACAAAGTGGATCTAACATCAGATCATTGCAGGTATTTTAAGTAATGTATACATGGAACACTTCCAGGTATATTCTCACCAAGATTACAGTACTTCTCATGGCAAACTTTGTTTTACTGTCCATAAGAATGGCAGCATCTTTGTCCTTGCATCATCTATGATGAGTATCTACTTCCTGACTCGAGATGTAGGCTTAAAAATGACTTGATCTTATAAATCCTAAAGCTGTTCAGTTTTTGGCTGTGTGCACAAATGTCTAACACAGATCAGCCCCTACAGCCTCATACTCTGAGAATAACCACAAATTTGCAGTCTGATCACTGTGGGAGAGGAAACTGAGGAACAAACTTCCTTATGTCTACAGCAGATTTGTGACACCATCTCAGTTTAAGAAAAGTCACTGGACTTGTGCTCCAGGAATGCTTTTTGAGATAAAAGCTACAGCTTTTCTGAAAAATGATACTGTTGCTGTGTATTGCGACATGCCAGGAATATTTTAATGCACACTTGAAGAAAACTTACAGAAAGGTGAAAGTGACAAACCAGCATGACTTTATTTTGGTAATTCAATATGAGCTTTGATAGAGGCATTGTAATTCAGTTAGGCAGCACATCACACAGTCGGCTTAGGGGAGGTCCAGTCAGTTTAGCCATCAGTACAGGAAGCCAGAGGGAGCATCTGGCTGCAGTTCAGGGCTGACCAAGTTTACACACAGCAGCTGGGATGGCTCTGCAGTCTGGAGAGAGCTGCTCAGTGTCAACTCCTCAGTGTGTCTACTTGTCAGGATCAGGAGCTCAGTGTGGACTTGTAAGTGTGGATTAATCAGGAGGAGCCCAAAGTGGACTTATTAAAAGGAATCAGTATGGACTAATAGGTGTGAACTCAGTGTGCACTTATCACTTTTAAAAGCTCAGTGTGAACTTTTATGTGTGGACTTTTCAGCCAGGAGCTTAGAGTGAGCTTATTACGTGGAACTCAGTGTGGACGTATCAGGAGGAGCTTGGCGTGGAGTTGTAAGTGTGGAAGGGGAGCTCAGTGTGGACTTAGAAGGAACTCCGTGTGGACTAATATGTGTGGACATTTTAGGAGGAGCTCAGTGTGGATTTATAAGTGTGGACTTAGCAGGAGGAGCGCAGTGTGGACTTATTAGAAGAAACTCAGTGTGGACTAATAAGTGTGGACTTATCAGGAGAAGCTCACTGTGAATGTAAATAACTCAGTGTGGACTTATCAGGAGGAGCTCAGTGTGGATTTATAAGTGTGGATTTACCAGGAGGAGCTCATTGTGAACCTATAGAACTCAGTGTGGACTTATAAGTGTTGATTTACCAGGAGGAGCTCAGTGTGGACCTTTTAGAAGGAACTCAGTGTGAACTTATTAGGAGGAGCTCAGTGTGGACTTTTCAGGATCAGTGGCTGCTCAGTGTGGACTTTTTAGGATCGGAAAGTGCTTAGTGTGGACTTTTGAGGATCTGGAGGCACTCAATGTGGACTTTTCAGTCACATGAGTTAACGGTGAACTACCCAGTATCTGCGTGGGCTTAACAGTGTCAGGAGCTAAGTGCGGGACTCGGTGTGGACTTATCAGTGTCAGTGTGGACTAATCAACGCCAGTGTGAATTCATTAGTGTCAGTGTAGACTGATCAACATAACTGATGATTGATCAGTGTTAGCGTAAGTTCATCATTGTCAGTGTGGATTAATCAGTGTCAGGAGCTCAGTGCAGATTCATCAGTGTCAGTGTGGGGTGATCAGTGTCAGTGTGGGGTGATCAGTGTCAGGAGCTCAGTGCAGATTCATCAGTGTCAGTGTGGGGTGATCAGTGTCAGGAGCTCAGTGCAGATTTATCAGTGTCAGTGTGGGGTGATCAGTGTCAGTGTGGGGTGATCAGTGTCAGGAGCTCAGTGCAGATTCATCAGTGTCAGTGTGGGGTGATCAGTGTCAGTGTGGAGTGATCAGTGTCAGTGCAGATTCATCAGTGTCAGTGTGGGGTGATCAGTGTCAGGAGCTCAGTGCAGGTTTATCAGTGTCAGTGTGGGGTGATCAGTGTCAGTGTGGAGTGATCAGTGTCAGTGTGGGGTGATCAGTGTCAGGAGCTCAGTGCAGATTCATCAGTGTCAGTGTGGGGTGATCAGTGTCAGTGTGGAGTGATCAGTGTCAGTGTGGGGTGATCAGTGTCAGGAGCTCAGTGCAGGTTTATCAGTGTCAGTGTGGGGTGATCAGTGTGAGTGTGGGGTGATCAGTGTCAGGAGCTCAGTGCAGATTCATCAGTGTCAGTGTGGGGTGATCAGTGTCAGGAGCTCAGTGCAGATTCATCAGTGTCAGTGTGGGGTGATCAGTGTCAGTGTGGAGTGATCAGTGTCAGTGTGGGGTGATCAGTGTCAGGAGCTCAGTGCAGATTTATCAGTGTCAGTGTGGGGTGATCAGTGTGAGTGTGGGGTGATCAGTGTCAGGAGCTCAGTGCAGATTCATCAGTGTCAGTGTGGGGTGATCAGTGTCAGGAGCTCAGTGCAGGTTTATCAGTGTCAGTGTGGGGTGATCAGTGTGAGTGTGGGGTGATCAGTGTCAGGAGCTCAGTGCAGATTCTTTAGTGTTAGTGTGATCAGTGTCAGTGTGGAGTGATCAGTGTCAGTGTGGGGTGATCAGTGTCAGGAGCTCAGTGCAGGTTTATCAGTGTCAGTGTGGGGTGATCAGTGTCAGTGTGGAGTGATCAGTGTCAGTGTGGGGTGATCAGTGTCAGGAGCTCAGTGCAGATTCATCAGTGTCAGTGTGGGGTGATCAGTGTCAGTGTGGAGTGATCAGTGTCAGTGTGGGGTGATCAGTGTCAGGAGCTCAGTGCAGGTTTATCAGTGTCAGTGTGGGGTGATCAGTGTGAGTGTGGGGTGATCAGTGTCAGGAGCTCAGTGCAGATTCATCAGTGTCAGTGTGGGGTGATCAGTGTCAGGAGCTCAGTGCAGATTCATCAGTGTCAGTGTGGGGTGATCAGTGTCAGTGTGGAGTGATCAGTGTCAGTGTGGGGTGATCAGTGTCAGGAGCTCAGTGCAGATTTATCAGTGTCAGTGTGGGGTGATCAGTGTGAGTGTGGGGTGATCAGTGTCAGGAGCTCAGTGCAGATTCATCAGTGTCAGTGTGGGGTGATCAGTGTCAGGAGCTCAGTGCAGGTTTATCAGTGTCAGTGTGGGGTGATCAGTGTGCGTGTGGGGTGATCAGTGTCAGGAGCTCAGTGCAGATTCATCAGTGTTAGTGTGATCAGTGTCAGTGTGGAGTGATCAGTGTCAGTGTGGGGTGATCAGTGTCAGGAGCTCAGTGCAGGTTTATCAGTGTCAGTGTGGGGTGATCAGTGTCAGTGTGGAGTGATCAGTGTCAGTGTGGGGTGATCAGTGTCAGGAGCTCAGTGCAGATTCATCAGTGTCAGTGTGGGGTGATCAGTGTCAGTGTGGAGTGATCAGTGTCAGTGTGGGGTGATCAGTGTCAGGAGCTCAGTGCAGGTTTATCAGTGTCAGTGTGGGGTGATCAGTGTGAGTGTGGGGTGATCAGTGTCAGGAGCTCAGTGCAGATTCATCAGTGTCAGTGTGATCAGTGTCAGTGTGGAGTGATCAGTGTCAGTGTGGGGTGATCAGTGTCAGGAGCTCAGTGCAGGTTTATCAGTGTCAGTGTGGGGTGATCAGTGTGAGTGTGGGGTGATCAGTGTCAGGAGCTCAGTGCAGATTCATCAGTGTCAGTGTGGGGTGATCAGTGTCAGGAGCTCAGTGCAGATTCATCAGTGTCAGTGTGGGGTGATCAGTGTCAGTGTGGAGTGATCAGTGTCAGTGTGGGGTGATCAGTGTCAGGAGCTCAGTGCAGATTTATCAGTGTCAGTGTGGGGTGATCAGTGTGAGTGTGGGGTGATCAGTGTCAGGAGCTCAGTGCAGATTCATCAGTGTCAGTGTGGAGTGATCAGTGTCAGGAGCTCAGTGCAGGTTTATCAGTGTCAGTGTGGGGTGATCAGTGTGAGTGTGGGGTGATCAGTGTCAGGAGCTCAGTGCAGATTCATCAGTGTTAGTGTGATCAGTGTCAGTGTGGAGTGATCAGTGTCAGTGTGGGGTGATCAGTGTCAGGAGCTCAGTGCAGGTTTATCAGTGTCAGTGTGGGGTGATCAGTGTCAGTGTGGAGTGATCAGTGTCAGTGTGGGGTGATCAGTGTCAGGAGCTCAGTGCAGATTCATCAGTGTCAGTGTGGGGTGATCAGTGTCAGTGTGGAGTGATCAGTGTCAGTGTGGGGTGATCAGTGTCAGGAGCTCAGTGCAGGTTTATCAGTGTCAGTGTGGGGTGATCAGTGTGAGTGTGGGGTGATCAGTGTCAGGAGCTCAGTGCAGATTCATCAGTGTCAGTGTGATCAGTGTCAGTGTGGAGTGATCAGTGTCAGTGTGGGGTGATCAGTGTCAGGAGCTCAGTGCAGGTTTATCAGTGTCAGTGTGGGGTGATCAGTGTGAGTGTGGGGTGATCAGTGTTAGGAGAACAGAACACTATCCAGAAGGACCCAGACACCAGCATCTCTCCATATTGAACAGAAAAGTAAATCCAGAATAGGTGGCTCCACTGTAGTCTATGCATGTGACCCCCAGGCATAGAAAACAAAGGAAGGATTGTTCTTTCACCTGAGAACATAGGAATATTTCCATGTAACACTTGGGGAGGAAGACTTGCACTTAGTGAGATCCAGGGGGTAGAAAGTGAGGAGGAGGAGGAGAGAGAAGACAAAGAGGAGCAGAGTGATGGAATGAGTAGAAGAAATTGTGTGAGTGTGAAGAAGAGGATGGGGATATAAGGAGGTGAAGATTGATGGAAGACAGAAGGTGACATGAAGGGAAAGGATGAATAACCATATGGAGAAAGTGTGGGAAAAGTCTGGCATTTTGGAAAGAAGTAAGGTAGTATAAAAGGCAGGCAGGAGAGTGGGAACAAATCAGAGCTGAGAGGGAGAGAGAGAAGGAGGGGGTGCTGCGCTATAGCTAACCCCCCTAACAGGTCCCCCAGTGTGAGCGGAGGGAGAGGAGGACAATCTCACACTCTGCCCAGCACTGTCACCAGGAGAGCACTGCAGGACAACCGCATCGCTATGTGACTCCACATCCGCAGCAAGACATGGTGAGCGCTGCTTCATTCTGCCTGCCCGCCCGCCCGCCCGCCATACTCCCCCTCCTGACTGACTGACTGCCTCCATACTCCCTTCCCTCATCCCCTCGCCCTTCCTTTGTGTCTGTCCTCCGACAAACGCTCTGCTTTCAATTAGCACAACTGCGGTTCTCAGCTCGCAAATCCTTCCTTCAGGGAACCGAGTCTTTCCGTCACATGCTCGGCTCTGGCAGTGTGCTGAGGAGGGGGGGCTGTGCTGGGGAAGACACACTCATGTGCTACAGGTCACCCCTTCCCTCCCAGGACACTGCTACTACCCTGGATTATAGGGGAAATGTCTGCTAACAATACCATCCAATCACAGCCTTCACCTCTGGACTTTACAAATCACTGCTCACAGCTGATTGGTTGCTATGGGCAGCAACAATTTGGCTTCTTACCAGCTTTTCATACATGAGCCCCAAAATGGCATGTCTGGTAGTAAGCTGCAGTGCCTGCATGTCTTCAGGATCATTGTCACTGTGTGTCATTTGTATTATATCCTTCTCCATAATCTATCTATGGACCTTCTCCCACACTCAGCTCCCTCTCCTCCACTTTACATCTCCATCTCCACTTTATATCTCTCCATCTCCTCCACTTTACATCTCCATCTCCTCCACTTTACATTTCCCTCTCCTCCACTTTACATCTCCATCTCCTCCACTTTACATCTCCCTCTCCTCCAATTTACATCTCCATCTCCTCCACTTTACATCTCCATGTCTTCCACTTTACATCTCCATCTCCTCCACTTTACATCTCCATCTCCTCCACTTTACATCTCCATCTCCTCCACTTTACATTTCCCTCTCCTCCACTTTACATCTCCATCTCCTCCACTTTACATCCCCCTCTCCTCCAATTTACATCTCCATCTCCTCCACTTTACATCTCCATGTCTTCCACTTTACATCTCCATCTCCTCCACTTTACATCTCCATCTCCTCCACTTTACATTTCCCTCTCCTCCACTTTACATCTCCATCTCCTCCACTTTACATCTCCCTCTCCTCCAATTTACATCTCCATCTCCTCCACTTTACATCTCCATGTCTTCCACTTTACATCTCCATCTCCTCCACTTTACATCTCCATCTCCACTTTATATCTCTCCATCTCCTCCACTTAATATCTCTCCATCTCCTCCACTTTATATCTCTCCATCTCCTCCACTTTATATCTCTCCATCTCCTCCACTTTACATCTCCATCTCCTCCACTTTACATCTCCCTCTCCTCCACTTTACATCTCCATCTCCACTTTATATCTCTCCGTCTCCTCCACTTTACATCTCCATCTCCACTTTACATCTCGATCTCCCCCACTTTACATCTCCCTCTCCTCCACTTTACATCTCTCCATCTCCCCCACTTCACATCTCCATCTCCTCCACTTTACATCTCCCTCTCCTCCACTTTACATCTCTCCATCTCCCCCACTTTACATCTCCATCTCCTCCACTTTACATCTCTCCATCTCCCCCACTTTACATCTCCATCTCCTCCACTTTACATCTCCCTCTCCTCCACTTTACATCTCCATCTCCTCCGCTTTACATCTCCACCTCCTCCCCTTTACATCTCCATCTCCTCCACTTTACATCTCCATCTCCTTTACTTTACATCTCTCCATCTCCTCCCCTTTACATCTCCATCTCCTCCACTTTACATCTCCATCTCCTCCACTTTACATCTCCATCTCCTCCACTTTACATCTCCATCTCCTCCCCTTTACATCTCCATCTCCTCCACTTTACATCTCCATCTCCTTTACTTTACATCTCTCCATCTCCTCCGCTTTACATCTCCATCTCCTCCGCTTTACATCTCCATATCCTCCACTTTACATCTCCATCTCCTCCACTTTACATCTCCATCTCCACCACTTTACATCTCTTCATCTCCTCCACTTTACATCTCCATCTCCTCCACTTTACATCTCCATCTCCTCCACTTTACATCTCCATCTCCCTAACTTTACATCTCCATCTCCTCTACTTTACATCTCCATCTCCTCCACTTTACATCTCCATCTCCACCACTTTATATCTCTCCATCTCCTCCACTTTACATCTCCAACTCATTCACTTTACATCTCTCCATCTCCTCCGCTTTACATCTCCATCTCCTCCACTTTACATCTCCATCTCCTCCACTTTACATCTCCATCTCCCCCACTTTACATCTCCATCTCCTCCACTTTACATCTCCATCTCCTCCACTTTACATCTCCGTCTCCACCACTTTACATCTCTCCATCTCCTCCACTTTACATCTCCATCTCCTCCACTTTACATCTCCCTCTTCTCCACTTTACATCTCTCCATCTCCCCCCACTTTACATCTCCATCTCCTCCACTTTACATCTCCCTCTCCTCCACTTTACATCTCTCCATCTCCCCCACTTTACATCTCCATCTCCTCCACTTTACATCTCTCCATCTCCCCCACTTTACATCTCCATCTCCTCCACTTTACATCTCCATCTCCTCCACTTTACATCTCCCTCTCCTCCACTTTACATCTCCCTCTCCTCCACTTTACATCTCTCCATCTCCCCCACTTTACATCTCCCTCTCCTCCACTTTACATCTCCATCTCTTCCACTTTACATCTCCATCTCCTCCACTTTACATCTCCATCTCCTCCACTTTACATCTCCATCTCCCACTTTACATCTCCATCTCCTCCACTTTACATCTCCATCTCCTCCACTTTACATCTCCATCTCCTCCACTTTACATCTCCAACTCCTTCACTTTACATCTCTCCATCTCCTCCGCTTTACATCTCCAACTCCTCCACTTTACATCTCCATCTCCTCCACTTTACATCTCTCCATCTCCCTCACTTTACATCTCCATCTCCTCCACTTTACATCTCCATCTCCTCCACTTTACATCTCCATCTCCTCCACTTTACATCTCTCCATCTCCCCCACTTTACATCTCCATCTCCTCCACTTTACATCTCCCTCTCCTCCACTTTACATCTCTCCATCTCCCCCACTTTACATCTCCATCTCCACCACTTTACATCTCTCCATCTCCTCCACTTTACATCTCCATCTCCTCCACTTTACATCTCCATCTCCTCCACTTTACATCTCTCCATCTCCTCCACTTTACATCTCCATCTCCACCACTTTACATCTCTCCATCTCCTCCACTTTACATCTCCCTCTCCTCCACTTTACATCTCTCCATCTCCCCCACTTTACATCTCCATCTCCTCCACTTTACATCTCTCCATCTCCCCCACTTTACATCTCCATCTCCTCCACTTTACATCTCCATCTCCTCCACTTTACATCTCCCTCTCCTCCACTTTACATCTCCCTCTCCTCCACTTTACATCTCTCCATCTCCCCCACTTTACATCTCCATCTCCCCCACTTTACATCTCCATCTCCTCCACTTTACATCTCCATCTCCTCCACTTTACATCTCCCTCTCCTCCACTTTACATCTCCCTCTCCTCCACTTTACATCTCTCCATCTCCCCCACTTTACATCTCCCTCTCCTCCACTTTACATCTCCATCTCTTCCACTTTACATCTCCATCTCCTCCACTTTACATCTCCATCTCCTCCACTTTACATCTCCATCTCCCACTTTACATCTCCATCTCCTCCACTTTACATCTCCATCTCCTCCACTTTACATCTCCATCTCCTCCACTTTACATCTCCAACTCCTTCACTTTACATCTCTCCATCTCCTCCGCTTTACATCTCCAACTCCTCCACTTTACATCTCCATCTCCTCCACTTTACATCTCTCCATCTCCCTCACTTTACATCTCCATCTCCTCCACTTTACATCTCCATCTCCTCCACTTTACATCTCCATCTCCTCCACTTTACATCTCTCCATCTCCCCCACTTTACATCTCCATCTCCTCCACTTTACATCTCCCTCTCCTCCACTTTACATCTCTCCATCTCCCCCACTTTACATCTCCATCTCCACCACTTTACATCTCTCCATCTCCTCCACTTTACATCTCCATCTCCTCCACTTTACATCTCCATCTCCTCCACTTTACATCTCTCCATCTCCTCCACTTTACATCTCCATCTCCACCACTTTACATCTCTCCATCTCCTCCACTTTACATCTCCATCTCCTCCACTTTACATCTCCATCTCCTCCACTTTACATCTCCATCTCCTCCACTTTACATCTCCATCTCCTCCACTTTACATCTCTCCATCTCCCCCACTTTACATCTCCATCTCCTCCACTTTACATCTCCATCTCCTCCACTTTACATCTCCATCTCCTCCACTTTACATCTCCATCTCCACCACTTTACATCTCTCCATCTCCTCCACTTTACATCTCCATCTCCTCCACTTTACATCTCCATCTCCTCCACTTTACATCTCTCCATCTCCCTCACTTTACACCTCCATCTCCTCCACTTTACATCTCCATCTCCTCCACTTTACATCTCTCCATCTCCCCCACTTTACATCTCCCTCTCCTCCACTTTACATCTCTCCATCTCACCCACTTTACATCTCCATCTCCTCCACTTTACATCTCCCTCTCCTCCACTTTACATCTCTCCTTCTCCCCCACTTTACATCTCCATCTCCTCCACTTTACATCTCCATCTCCACCACTTTACATCTTTCCATCTCCTCCACTTTACATCTCCTTCTCCTCCACTTTACATCTCCATCTCCTCCACTTTACATCTCTCCATGTAAATATTATATTTATCACGCGGAGCACCTTTAAAGCAAGAATTGTACACATCACTGCCACCAACCCAAATAGAGATCCATTAGAGCCAATCCCTGAAGCGCACCACTACCCTTTTAATTATATCATTTACTGCTTTAGTATCAGTCCCAGTGGCGCTGCAGCAGGGAGTCTCTGGCCACCTCAGACAGCGCAGGGATCACACACACCCCCTGATACTTTACATCTCCATCTCCTCCACTTTACATCTCCACCTCCTCCACTTTACATCTCCATCTCCACTTTACATCTCCATCTCCACTTTACATCTCCATCTCCTCCACTTTACATCTCCATCCCCTCCACTTTACATCTCCCTCTCCTCCACTTCACATCTCCATCTCCACTTTATATCTCTCCATCTCCTCCACTTTACATCTCCATCTCCACTTTACATCTCCATCTCCTCCACTTTACATCTCCATCTCCTCCACTTTACATCTCCCTCTCCTCCACTTTACATCTCCCTCTCCTTCACTTTACATCTCCATCTCCTCCACTTTACATCTCCATCTCCTCCACTTTACATCTCTCCATCTCCCTCACTTTACATCTCCATCTCCTCCACTTTACATCTCCATTTCCTCCACTTTACATCTCCATCTCCTCCACTTTACATCTCTCCATCTCCCCCACTTTACATCTCCATCTCCTCCACTTTACATCTCCCTCTCCTCCACTTTACATCTCTCCATCTCCCCCACTTTACATCTCCATCTCCTCCACTTTACACCTCCATCTCCACCACTTTACATCTCTCCATCTCCTCCACTTTACATCTCCATCTCCTCCACTTTACATCTCCATCTCCTCCACTTTACATCTCTCCATCTCCCCCACTTTACATCTCCATCTCCTCCACTTTACATCTCCATCTCCTCCACTTTACATCTCCATCTCCTCCACTTTACATCTCCATCTCCACCACTTTACATCTCTCCATCTCCTCCACTTTACATCTCCATCTCCTCCACTTTACATCTCCATCTCCTCCACTTTACATCTCTCCATCTCCCTCACTTTACATCTCCATCTCCTCCACTTTACATCTCCATCTCCTCCACTTTACATCTCTCCATCTCCCCCACTTTACATCTCCCTCTCCTCCACTTTACATCTCTCCCTCTCCCCCACTTTACATCTCCATCTCCTCCACTTTACATCCCCCTCTCCTCCACTTTACATCTCTCCTTCTCCCCCACTTTACATCTCCATCTCCTCCACTTTACATCTCCATCTCCACCACTTTACATCTTTCCATCTCCTCCACTTTACATCTCCATCTCCTCCACTTTACATCTCCATCTCCTCCACTTTACATCTCTCCATCTCCCCCACTTTACATCTCCATCTCCTCCACTTTACATCTCCATCTCCTCCACTTTACATCTCCCTCTCCTCCACTTTACATCTCCCTCTCCTCCACGTTACATCTCCATCTCCTCCACTTTACATCTCCATCTCCTCCACTTTACATCTCTCCATCTCCCTCACTTTACATCTCCATCTCCTCCACTTTACATCTCCATCTCCTCCACTTTACATCTCCCTCTCCTCCACTTTACATCTCCATCTCCTCCACTTTACATCTCCCTCTACTCCACTTTACATCTCCCTCTCCTCTACTTTACATCTCCATCTCCTCCACTTTACATCTCCATCTCCTCCACTTTACATCTCCATCTCCACTTTACATCTCCACCTCCTCCACTTTACATCTCCATCTCCTCCACTTTACATCTCCATCTCCACTTTACATCTCCATCTCCTCCACTTTACATCTCCATCTTCTCCACTTTACATCTCCCTCTCCTCCACTTCACATCTCCATCTCCACTTTATATCTCTCCATCTCCTCCACTTTACATCTCCATCTCCACTTTACATCTCCATCTCCTCCACTTTACATCTCCATCTCCTCCACTTTACATCTCCCTCTCCTCCACTTTACATCTCCATCTCCTCCACTTTACATCTCCATCTCCTCCACTTTACATCTCCATCTCCTCCACTTTACATCTCCACCTCCTCCACTTTACATCTCCATCTCCTCCACTTTACATCTCCATCTGCTCCACTTTACATCTCCCTCTCCTCCACTTTACATCTCCATCTCCTCCTCTTTACATCTCCATCTCCTCCCCTTTACATCTCCATTTCCTCCACTTTACATCTCCATCTCCTTCACTTTACATCTCTCCATCTCCTCCGCTTTACATCTCCATCTCCTCCACTTTACATCTCCATCTCCTCCACTTTACATCTCCATATCCTCCACTTTACATCTCCATCTCCACCACTTTACATCTCTCCATCTCCTCCACTTTACATCTTCATCTCCTCCACTTTACATCTCCATCTCCTCCACTTTACATCTCCATCTCCCTAACTTTACATCTCCATCTCCTCCACTTTACATCTCCATCTCCACCACTTTACATCTCTCCATCTCCTCCACTTTACATCTCCATCTCCTCCACTTTACATCTCCAACTCCTTCACTTTACATCTCTCCATCTCCTCCGCTTTACATCTCCATCTCCTCCACTTTACATCTCCATCTCCTCCACTTTACATCTCCATCTCCTCCACTTTACATCTCCGTCTCCACCACTTTACATCTCTCCATCTCCTCCACTTTACATCTCCATCTCCTCCACTTTACATCTCCCTCTTCTCCACTTTACATCTCTCCATCTCCCCCCACTTTACATCTCCATCTCCTCCACTTTACATCTCCCTCTCCTCCACTTTACATCTCTCCATCTCCTCCACTTTACATCTCCATCTCCTCCACTTTACATCTCCCTCTCCTCCACTTTACATCTCTCCATCTCCCCCACTTTACATCTCCCTCTCCTCCACTTTACATCTCCATCTCCTCCACTTTACATCTCTCCATCTCCCCCACTTTACATCTCCCTCTCCTCCACTTTACATCTCCATCTCTTCCACTTTACATCTCCATCTCCTCCACTTTACATCTCACTCTCCTCCACTTTACACCTCCATCTCTTCCACTTTACATCTCCCTCTCCTCCACTTTACATCTCCATCTCCTCCACTTTACATCTCCATCTCCTCCATTTGACATTCAATCTCCTCCACTTTACATCTCCATCTCCTCCATTTTACATCTCCATCTCCTCCACTTTACATCTCCATCTCCTCCACTTTACATCTCCCTCTCCTCCACTTTACATCTCCATCTCCTCCACTTTACATCTCTCCATCGCCTCCACTTTACATCTCCCTCAACTCCACTTTACATCTCCATCTCCTCCACTTTATATCTCTCCATCTCCTCCACTTTTCATCTCCCTCTACTCCACTTTACATCATCATCTCCACCACTTTACATCTCTCCATCTCCTCCACTTTACATCTCCATCTCCTCCACTTTACATCTCCCTCTACTCCACTTTACATCTCCCTCTCCTCCACTTTACATCTCCCTCTACTCCACCTTACATCTCCCTCTCCTCCACTTTACATCTCCCTCTACTCCACTTTACATCTCCCTCTTCTCCACTTTAAATCTCCCTCTCCTCCACTTTACATCTCCCTCTCCTCCACTGTACATCTCCCTCTACTCCACTTTACATCTCCCTCTCCTCCACTTTACATCTCCCTCTCCTCCACTTTACATCTCCCTCTACTCATATTTACATCTCCATCTCCACCACTTTACATCTCTCCATCTCCTCCAATTTACATCTCCATCTCCTCCACTTTACATCTCCCTCTACTCCACTTTACATCTCCCTCTCCTCCACTTTACATCTCCCTTTACTCCACTTTACATCCCCCTCTCCTCCACTTTGCATCTCCATCCACTCCACTTTACATCTCCATCTCCTCCACTTTACATCTCCCTCTCCTCCACTTTACATCTCCCTCTACTCCACTTTACATCTCCCTCTCCTCCACTTTACATCTCCATCTCCTCCACTTTACATCTCCCTCTCCTCCACTTTACATCTCCATCTCCTCCACTTTACATCTCCATCTCCTCCACTTTACATCTCTCCATCTCCTCCACTTTACATCTCCCTCTCCTCCACTTTACATCTCCCTCTCGTCCACTTTACATCTCCCTCTACTCCACTTTACATCTCCATCTCCTCCACTTTACATCTCCATCTCCTCCACTTTGCATCTCCCTGTGCTCCACTTTACATCTCCATCTCCTCCACTTTAGATCTCTCCATCTCCTCCACTTTACATCTCCCTCTCCTCCACTTTACATCTCCCTCTACTCCACTTTACATCTCCATCTCCTCCACTTTACATCTCCATCTCCTCCATTTTACATCTCCCTCTACTCCACTTTACATCTCCCTCTCCTCTACTTTACATCTCCACCTCCTCCACTTTACATCTCTCTCTACTCCACTTTACATCTCCCTCTACTCCACTATACATCTCCATCTCCTCCATTTTACATCTCCACCTCCTCCATTTTACATCTCCCTCTACTCCACTATACATCTCGAACTCCTCTGCTTTACATCTCCATCTCCTCCACCTTACATCTCCCTCTCCTCCATTTTAAATCTCCCTCTCCTCCACTTTACATCTCCATCTCCTCCACTTTACATCTCCACCTCCTCCACTTTACAACTCCCTCTACTCCACTATACATCTCTAACTCCTTTGCTTTACATCTCCATCTCCTCCACCTTACACCTCCCTCTCCTGCACTTTACATCTCCATCTCCTCCACTTTACATCTCCCTCTCCTCCACTTTACATCTCTCACTTTACATCTTGCACTCCTCCACTTTACATCTCCCTCTCCTTCACTTTACATACCCCTCTCCTCCACTTTACATCTCCTCTGTCATCGTCTCTCAGGAAGAAGTAGTCTCCTGTATCTCTCTCCTTCTACATCTCTCTCTACAGGAAGAAATTAACTTCCCCCCACCTCATACTCTGTGATCTCCTCTCATTCCCACACCTCTATGTCTCCTCCCCATTTCTTTCTGTCTCCCCTCTCTACTCTTTATCCCCACTTTCCTCACCCATCTCTCCTCTGTCTCTGCCCCCCCCTCTCTCCTCAGTCTCAGACCACTCTCTCCTCTGTTTCTTCCTTCCCTCTTTCCTCTGTCCTTGCCCCCTCTCTCCTCTGTCCCTGCCCCCCTCTCTCCTCTGTCCCTGCCCCCCTCTCTCCTCTGTCTCTTCCTCCCCTCTCTTCTCTGTCTCTGCCTCCCTTCTCCCCTCTGTCTCTGCCTCCCCTCTCTCCTCTGTCTCTGCCTCTAATTTCCCCTCTCTCCTCTGTCTCTTCCCCCCTCTCTCCTCGGTCTCTTCCTCCCCTCTTAATATTGGGCAGACTAGATGGGCCAAATGGTTCTTATCTGCCGACACATTCTATGTTTCTATGTTTCTCTCTCCTCTGTCTCTGCGCCCTCTCTCTTTTGTCTCTTCCTCACCTCTGTCTCTTCCTCCCCCCTCTCCTCTGTCTCTTCTTCCCCCCTCTCCTCTGTCTCTTCCTCCCCTCTCTCCTCTGTGTCTGCCATCGCTTTCCCTCTGTCTCTCTACAGGAAGAAGTGATCTCCTGTCTCAGTCTCTCTCACTCTCACTCTCTCGCTCTCTGTCTGCCTGTCTCTTTCTCTTGCTGTTCCCTCTATCTCTTTCCCCCATCCTCTCTGCAGGAAGAAGTGATCTCCCCTTTTTTTCCATCTGTCTCTCTGCAGGAAGAAGTGATCTTCTGTCTCAGTCTCTCGCTTTCAGTCTCTCCCGCTCTCTGTCTGTCTCTTTCTCCCTGTGTCTCTCTCTACAGGAAGAAGTGATCTCATACATTTAATGATTTGCAGCTGGTGTTATGGCTGAGAAAGGACACACACAGACAGACATACATACATGCTGAATACTGACACAAATTCCAAGTACAGGATACGCTGCTTTGTGTTTTCTCATTCTTAAAGCAGAACTCTACCAAGGTACTGTAGTTTCTTTGTGGGTGTCAAGCAACACAGACATATAGGTTCAGGTAAAACATATCTGATGTAGCAAATGTCCTTTGCCTATTTCTTATTTTATGTATTGCACATTTTTAAGTGGATGTAGCATCATCTTTTTACGTGGCTCAGTGGTTAGCACACTACGTAGCAATGTCAGGACCTTGACTTTGTGCCCAACCAAGACACGAGTTTCTTGTAGACAGTACATTCTGACTGTTGCTGCATGATTACCTAACAACATACAAGTCGGCTTCTGCTTAGTTTGACCTCAAGGTTGTGTTTGCACAACCTCTATAGGTATATTAGATTGTAAGAACAATTAGAATAGCATTCTCTATAACAGGGGTAGACAACCGTTCAGAGGTTGAGATCTACCTGGACAACATAAGAGAAATCAAAGATCCCTGGGGGAGGGCTAGGCGGCGCCCTTTAAAAAAAGCTATTAAGCTCCCAATAAAAAGACAGCATGAAGAAAACATAGTGTGTCACAGTAGTGTCCTCTGCCCTCTTCACATCACTCCCCATAGTGTCCTCTTCCTTCCCTCCCCATAGCAGTGTCCTCTGCCCCCTTTACATCACCCTACCTATGTAGTGTCCTCTGCCCCCGTTAGCAGTGTCCTCTGCCTCTGCCCCCCCCACAGTAGTGTCCTCTGCTCCCCTTCACATCACCCCCACATTAGTGTCCTCTGCCCTCCTTCATATCACTTCCCATAGTAGTGTCCTCTTCCCCCCCTTCCTCATAGCAGTGTCTTCTGCCCTTTCACATCATCCTTCCACTGTAGTTTCCTTTGCCCCTCATAGCAGTGTCCTCTGCCCCCCCCACAGTAGTGTCCTGTACCCCCTACCTCCTCTTCACTTCACCCCCTACAGTAGTGTCCTCTGCCCCCCTTCACATCACTCCCCATAGTAGTGTCCTCATCCTCCCCTCCCAATAGCAGTGTCCTTTGCCACCTTAACATCACCCTCCCTCTGTAGTGTCCTCTGCCCCCCATAGCAGTGTTCTCTGTCCCCTTCCCCCCACAGTAGTGTCCTGTACCCCCCAACACAGTGTCCTCTGCCCCCTTCACAACACACCTCACCACTTTAGATTCCTCTGCCCCCATAGCAGTGTCCTCTGCCCTCCCCCCCCAGTAGTTTGCTCTGCCCCCCTTCACATCCCCCCCCCACAGTAGTGTCCTCTGCCCCCCCTTGACATCACTCCCACATAGTGGTGTTCTCTTCCCCCCTCTCCATAGCAGTGTCCTCTGCCCTCCCCCCACCCAGTAGTTTGTTCTGCCCCCCTTCACATCACCCACCCACAGTAGTGTCCTCTGCCCCCCCTTCACATCACTCCCCATAGTGGTATCCTCTTCCCCCCTCTCCAAAGCAGTGTCCACTGCCCCTTCACATCACCCCACCCCCCAAGGTAGTGTCTTATGCCTCCCATAGCAGTTTTCTCCGCCCCTTCCTCTGCCCTCCTCCCCCCCACAGTAGTGTCCTCTGCCCCCCCTTCACTTCACTCCCCATAGTGGTGTTCTCTTCCTCCCTCTCCATAGCAGTGTCCTCTGACCCCTTCACATCACCCTCCCACTGTAGTGTCCTCTGCCCTCCTGTCGCCCCAGTAGTGTCCTGTACCCCTGCCTCAACACATTGTCCTCTGCCTTCTTCACATCACATCCCCACTGTAGCGTCCTCTGCTTCCTATAGTAGCACTTGTAGTGAATATTGGGATATATATATATACAGTGCCTTGCGAAAGGATTCGGCCCCCTTGAACTTTGAGACCTTTTGCTACATTTCAGGCTTCAAACATAAAGATATAAAACTGTAATTTTTTGTGAAGAATCAACAACAAATGGGACACAATCATGAAGTAGAATGAAATTTATTTCAAAACTTTTTTAACAAATAAAAAACTGAAAAATTGGGCGTGCAAAATTATTCAGCCCCTTTACTTTCAGTGCAGCAAACTCTCTCCAGAAGTTCAGTGAGGATCTCTGATTGATCCAATGTTGACCTAAATGACTAATGATGATAAATAGAATCCACCTGTGTGTAATCAAGTCTCCGTATAAATGCACCTGCACTGTGATAGTCTCAGATGTCCGTTTAAAGCACAGAGAGCATCATGAAGAACAAGGAACACACCAGGCAGGTCCGAGATACTGTTGTAGAGAAGTTTAAAGCCGGATTTGGATACAACAAGATTTCCCAAGCTTTAAACATCCCAAGGAGCACTGTGCAAGCGATAATATTGAAATGGAAGGAGTATCAGACCACTGCAAATCTACGAAGACCTGGCCATCCCTCTAAACTTTCAGCTCATACAAGGAGAAGACTGATCAGAGATGCAGCCAAAACGCCCATGATCACTCTAAATGAACTGCAGAGATCTACAGCTGAGGTGGGAGACTCTGTCCATAGGACAACAATCAGTCGTATACTGCACAAATCTGGCCTTTATGGAAGAGTGGCAAGAAGAAAGCCATTTCTTAAAGATATCCATAAAAAATGTCGTTTAAAGTTTGCCACAAACCACCTGGGAGACACACCAAACATGTGGAAGAAGGTGCTCTGGTCAGATGAAACCAAAATCAAACTTTTTGGCAACAATGCAAAACGTTATGTTTGGCGTAAAAGCAACACAGCTCATCACCCTGAACACACAATCCCCACTGTCAAACATGGTGGTGGCAGCATCATGGTTTGGGCCTTCTTTTCTTCAGCAGGGACAGGGAAGATGGTTAAAATTGATGGGAAGATGGATGGAGCCAAATACAGGACCATTCTGGAAGAAAACCTGATGGAGTCTGCAAAAGACCTGAGACTGGGACGGAGATTTGTCTTCCAACAAGACAATGATCCAAAACATAAAGCAAAATCTACAATGGAATGGTTCACAAATAAACATATCCAGGTGTTAGAATGGCCAAGTCAAAGTCCAGACCTGAATCCAATCGAGAATCTGTGGAAAGAACTGAAAACTGCTGTTCACAAACGCTTTCCATCCAACCTCACTGAGCTCAAGCTGTTTTGCAAGGAGGAATGGGCAAAAATTTCAGTCTCAAAGCTGGTGTGCAAAGCTGATAGAGACATACCCCAAGTGACTTACAGCTGTAATCGCAGCAAAAGGTGACGCTACAAAGTATTAACTTAAGGGAGCTGAATAATTTTGCACACCCAATTTTTCAGTTTTTTATTTCTTAAAAAAGTTTTAAATATCCAATAAATTTCGTTCCACTTCATGATTGTGTCCCACTTGTTGTTGATTCTTCACCAAAAATTACAGTTTTATATCTTTATGTTTGAAGCCTGAAATGAGGCAAAAGGTCGCAAAGTTCAAGGGGGCCGAATACTTTTGCAAGGCACTGTATATATATATATATATATATATATATATATATATATATATTTAAGGGGAGTTATATATCTAACTCCCCTTAAAGAGGATCTTCATCCTTGGAACAAGAAACCTAAAAGTCAATCGCTACAAATACTGTAACTGTTGACTTAATGAACAGACATTTACCTGTCCATTGGTCCAAAGCTGTCCTCACCTGAGCCGGTCTTCGGGTCCCTAGCATTTTTAGTGTGGCTTTACAGACGGCTTCCCACTACACATGTGCAAGTCGCTTGTGATTGGTCACAAGCGACTTTGCGCTTTGTGATTGGTCCCGCAGCCTTCTGGGACCTGTGATGCATCCCAGAAGGCTGTGGGCAAAGGAGGGGGTGGTCAAAATCAGGTACCTGCTCCCCAAAAAAAAAAAAAGTTTCTAAGGTGATAGAGGAGGAGGGGAGTTCTTTGCGTGAAGTTCTGCTTTAAGCTGGCCATACACTGGTTAAAGTGGAACTTTACTCTGTCAGTTAGCATTGACTATTTTATTCTTTATACTGCCAGCATTAGTAAATAGATAGGAAAGTAGATCATATATCATATTTACTACTATTTCTTCAGTTACTTCCTGGTTTCCAGGCCTAGGCAAATGATGTTATACATCCCAGAAGTCTTCAGGAGGGAAGAACAGGTTTTCTCAGCTAAGAACACTCTCCTGCCTGCACGCCCCTTTCTAACCAAAGACACAACAAAGCTCCTAGTTCACTCTCTGGTCATCTCACGCCTCGACTACTGCAATTCCCTTCTCATTGGCTTACCTCTAAACAGATTATCCCCCCTTCAATCCATCATGAATGCTGCCGCCAGGCTCATCCACCTCACCAACCGCTCAGTGTCTGCTGCTCCTCTCTGTCAAGCCCTCCACTGGCTTCCACTCAGTCAACGAATTAAATTCAAAATACTAACAACATCTTACAAAGCAATCCACAACTTAGCCCCCAGCTACATCGCTAGCCTAGTCTCAAAACACCAACCGAGTCGCTCTCTACGTTCCTCTCAAAACCTCCTGCTCTCTAGCTCCCTCATCACCTCCTCCCATGCTCGCCTCCAGGACTTTACCAGAGCCTCACCAATCCTATGGAACTCCTTACCCTTATCTGTCCGATTATCTCCTACTCTATTAGCTTTTAGACGATCTCTGAAAACCCTCCTTTTCAGAGAAGCGTATCCTACCCACACCTGACAACTGTACCTCCATTTTCTCCCATCAGCTCATCCCCCACAGCTATTGCCTTTTGTTTCACTTGACCCTCATTCTAGATTGTAAGCTCTAATGAGCAGGGCCCTCTAATTCCTCCTGTATTGAATTGTATTGTAACTGTATTGTCTTCCCTCATATTGTAAAGCGCTGCGCAAACTGTCGGCGCTATATAAATCCTGTATAATAATAATAATAATAATAAAGGCAGATGGATTCCAGGAAGTAAATGCTTCATGAATCATCTGCCCTTACTCAAGATGGACACGGCCAGAAATAGTAGGGGATATTCTTTAAAGGGATTTCTCAGCAAAATGAAGCATGGAGACATGGATGGATGGGCGAGTTTGCTTTGAATATTAAAAATGATTTAAATAGCGCTTTTGGTTTTTGGTGCTCAGATGCAGTGTAGTTCCGTTTTAAAATTATGTGAGGCTTCCCCAGCTTGACAGAAGTTGTTCATATGATCAACTTCTGTTTTTTCTCGATCAGCGGCTGTAGTCACTGATCAGTGTATTCTGAGAGCAGTGGATACTACTGTCAGAATACTATGTCCCGGCAAGAGGGGGGTTATTGCCTTATCTACCTTGTGGGTGTGGA
Source organism: Pelophylax lessonae (assembly GCF_965119305.1). Lineage (NCBI taxonomy): Eukaryota > Metazoa > Chordata > Amphibia > Anura > Ranidae > Pelophylax > Pelophylax lessonae. The sequence goes on along the minus strand of NC_138768.1, from coordinate 312,874,121 downwards.
TGAAGAAATCTGTTCATTTGTTTACTTTAGCTTGCTCACTGAACAATAAAACAACTAGTGTATTGCCAGCTCAAGGCTCCGTTAACATCTAAGCATCATGGATTGTGGAAAAAATCGATGTGATCCTGTATTAACGCAAATGGCGGGACGCTCTTGCAATCCCTGTTATTCCAATGGCACCCCAATCGCAGCGCAATTTTACCGAGATTGTTACCTGACGAATCGCAGTAAAATTGCGCAAACAAAATCTCGGAATGCCTGTTGCTCAAAAGAAGTTCTGTTGCGTCACAGCGTCACTTCCGGTTTTGAGATTCCACCGCCGTGGAATGCGGAAGCTTCCCGGCGAGTGCTACTGATTCGAGGCAGCTATCACAGCTTTTCACAGTGAGTGGATGCTACGTTCTTTCTTCATTTTTACGATTGATACTTCATGAGGCTCCCCTCTTCTTTTTCTCCATATGGAAACACGCCAACTGGTGCTTTGATTGTGGAGGGGGACCCTTGGAGATCCATTCTTGCCTAACTTCCGTACAAGGCAGGTTGTATATACAGCGCGACACCTAGTGGTCACACGGGTGATTGCAGCTGACATTTATTTCATTTTATCTATTTTTAAGGGATTTTTTCCCTGGTTTCACTCATCACTTCTACTTCACTTATATGTTCTCTACTGGCATGTTGCACTTTCAACAGTAACAGTGCCAGGAATGTCACTAATACTTGATTTTATTTCTACACTGGATTGATTTTCATTACTTGTATATCACAATAAAAACACTGTCTATGTTATTAAATTTATTTATTGCACTTCAGCACTTTCTGGGTTTTACTTATCACAGATCAGGATATTTGACCTTTTCCGACTTGAACCCACTTGATACATAGCATATATATTATATTATTTAACCCTTTTTGGTTTTATGGGACACACCCCTTTATTATTATTTTTTTATTTTTTTATCATTAGACAGTCGTGGCAAAATCTCCCCCACGATTGGTGTTCTTTTTGATGTAACAGGGATCGGGTCGATTTGGGATTGGGGGCAGAATCGCTGCGATTCTGCCCATGATCCGGGACACTTAGATGTGAACGGAGCCTTATGCTGGCCATACACTGGCTGAAAAATCGTTCCAAAATCTGTCATTTGGTCCGTTTGTTCGTTTTTAGTCCAATTAATGGGCACAAATAGAAAATCAGTTTTAACTTTTAAGAGCTATAAAATTTGAAGGAACAGTTTGGAAAATTCTGCCGAATGAATGATAAATTGAAAGGTTAATATGTTTCTCGCCCGAACTGTTTGCACTTGGCATATATGACAAAATGAAAAACTGATTCATTCATGTCCATTGAACGATTTATCAATCAAAATTCGGTCATTACATGATGGCATCATCGTCTGCTCTCAGGGGCGAGTGTTCGTTTTTCGAAGATGAGTTTTAACGATTTTTCGTATAGTGTATAGCCAGCATAAGTCTTTGCTAAAGGCTCGTACACACTATAAGAAAATCGGGCGAACATTTTCGTCCAAAGAATTTTCGTATAGTGTGTACAGAACTTTCTACAGATGATTCAGAATTTTCTTATGGAAATTCTCGAAGGGACAAACTTTTTCTTGTACGGGAAAAAATGAACGATTTCCTTTAATGTGTACCGTTTTTGTACGATTTTTGTACAAGAAAAATCAGAAAAGAAAGACTGTGCATGATCAGAAACAGTAAACAACAAAAAAAGCCTTTTTTTGTACGAATTTTGGTAAGAAAATTCTTTCATCGGTTCCGATTTGTTGTGAAACAACGAGGAAAATCGTTCGCCCAATTTTCTTATAGTGTGTACCCCACTTAAGCAATTCATATGCCGACAGAAGTTTAGCAAATTTTAGAACATTCCACATGGAATCATTTTGGGACTTCCACTGCCATTGACTGGAAAAACAGTTGGAAATAAATAGCAGTGACTTAGGCCCATGAAGCTGAAAGCGGAAACTTTTCACATGTTACGGTCTGTGGTGAGAGATTTTTGACTCCTACCGGTTAATTCTGCGTCCAAAAGTGTTTCTGTAAAGTCCGCTTCAGCCCCGTTCAGTAGTTCACTGAAACTTGGACAAAAGCTAGAGTTTATCTGGCCAAGATAGAAACAGGAAACAGCTGGGCCGGGTGGGAGGACTCAGACACCAGTGCTACAAGCAAGCAGAATTTGATCCCAAGGCAACTTTCTCTAAATATACAAAAGTCAGCCTCACACAGCAGCCTGCACACAGAGGAGGTCCAATTACAGTTTATTCTGACGTCTTTAAATACACAAATCTCTGCTTATATACTACGCTGAACCCACAGCATTCACTCTTCAACTGTTTACAGCTGTGTGCAAACGTTCCAGGTCCTCGGCACAAACTGCATATTGTGGACTTGCTAAAGGAAAAACATTAGCACAAACTCTGCAGGGAAGAAAATTAAGTGTATTTTAAATTGGAACAACACCTACTATCTATTTATTACATTTTTATATTTACAAGGCATGATAAAATACTTAAAGCGGAGTTCCAGACCTCATAATCATTTTTTTTTAACAACTTCAGCCCTGGAAGATTTTACCCCCTTCCTGACCAGGCCCTATTTTGCGATTCGGCACTGCGTTATTTTAACGGACAATTGCGCGGTCGTGCGAGGCTGTACCCAAACAAAATGTACATATTTTTTCCCAAAAAATAGAGCTTTCTTTTGGTGGTATTTGATCACCTGTGCGATTTTTAATTTTTGCGCTATAAACAAAAAGAGCGACAAAAAAAAAAAAAAAACTATATTTTTCACATTCTGCTATATAACTTTATTTGAAAAGACAAAGTGACTGGTCCCAGTGTCCAATCTATGTCTTATATAGTTATGGGACTTTATAGGAGTGGATTCTATAGTAATAGAGGCAAGCACAAGGGATAAAATCCAATAATTTATTACAAAGGAATCATATAAAATCCAACATAAACAAAGGCAACATTGTGTATACACATATACAATACATAGCATGTAAAGATGAATCTCAGAAAGGCGTCCAACATTCAACGCGTTTCGCGGACTGCTAGAGCAGAGTTTGCTTCGTCAGGAATATGGACAAAGATACATCTTCCAATACTTTAATAATAAAGAAAATATAACAATAAGTTAAACAGCATAATAAATTGCCAGTATAATGGCATATACACATTTCAATGCAAATCTGCTTCAGCCATTTTTATATCGGCTTACCATACTTTACAAACTTTAACAATGAAGAGTAGACTCCTGAAGGGCAGATCGCCAAGGCTGGTGACCAACGGTCTAGGCCGTGAGTATTAGGGGACGAAAAATCGGCTCCCCAAACACTGGCCCAATGATGCAGGCTGAACCGGCTTAACTTATGCGGACTTGTCCCACAGCGGGGAAGGGATTTTACATTTGATCCATTCTGAAGATAAGATTAAATAAATATAAGAACATATCAGTTGAGAATAAAGATGTAGGGAATTGTCTTTCAACTGTCCCACCCTGTCAGATTCAATATTGATGGGAAGAAGTGAAAAATTCAGGGGCTTAGCTGCTCTCCATATTCATGGCTAATTACCAATTTGGCAAACATAATTTATGTGAGAAAAGGCCTAAATACTGAGCATGTACAGAGCATGGATAAAACCATTACTTAAGTGATATAGCCTAGCTCTCCATAAGCCTATATAGCTGATGCCTAATCCCACAAGTAATGGGGAGGCCAAGCCAAAAGATGCAAAGTTTGCCAATAATTTCATCACTCACATATATAAGAATTTTCTCAAGTTCATATATGGGGATATATGAATGTCTAAATTTATTAAAGAGGTTGTAAACTCGTTTGTTTTTTTTGTTTTTTTTACACCCTGCAAGAGAAAGACATAATGAGCTAGTATGCATCACATACTAGCTCATTATACAATACTTACCTTAGAACGAGCCCCCGCCGTGCCGCTCACTCACCTCTATGACGGGCGACATGTCCAGTTGCCCGTCTTCTGGGATAGCGGCATCCGGCCATCTGATTGGCCGGAGCCGCGGGGACGTCACTCCCGCGCACGCGCGCGGGAGCCGACCGTCACGGCACGGGACTCTGAAGGAACGGCATGAGCGGCATGTAAGGTAAATATCTCCTAAACGGTACATGTTTAGGAGATATTTACAGTACCTATAGGTAAGCCTTATCATAGGCTTACCTATAGGTACAAGTTGTAGAGGAGGGTTTACTTCCTCTTTAATTTATCTTAAACTATTTAGACATTCATATATCCCCATATATGAACTTGAGAAATGGCACAGCATTGCACAGACATCGCATGTGATCTGCACATCAATGCTGTGCAAATCACATGCTATGTCTGTGTTCGCAATAGTGTGAACCCAGGCTCAAAGAGGGGATTGGAGAGTTATGTTTGCTAATAATTAACCCTGTCTGTTCTCTGCTTGCAGATCCCGTTATCAGAATAGGCTGCTATGTTCTTACAAACACAGCATGAGAACGGCTCAAATGTGAACCCAGCCTTATAGCATGAGCAGCCAAAAGAATGGATTCAGTATCCAGTATCAGCTTTGCATCAGTTGTCTTGGCAGTCAGCTAAGCCACTCTTGGGAGTTCTTTATGCTATAAAAATCTTTTGCTTTAGCCACGTATAAAGCCATGAAACAGAGATAGGTAGATGCAAAATTGCTACATATTTTTAGTAGTGCATCGGTTTTAGACAGAATTTACCAGAATCTTTGCCGGTTATCTTTGGGTAGGAGTGGTTTTCTCGGTGAACTACCAAGTTACAGTTTTTTGGCAGACACCTCCACATAGTCCTGTCAAGCAAAGGATCAAACGGTAGACAAGACTCAATAATAGATAAACATTGGATAGAATATAGATGATGCAACTATGGGTCACAGGAAAGAAAATCGCTTGATTCCTTCATCGACACAGTAAGTGTTGATGGGGGAATCCCTCCTGCAGAGCTATTGTGTTCTCCTAGCAGGGGGGGGCACAGGAAAATGTTCCTGTTGGGAGGAAACTGCTAGCAGCTATAGGCTCTGGCAATAATCACATGCTAGAAATCTAACATGCTGGTTGTGCCCAAGTCAATTGATGGATCAACTCAGGTACAAGCCTGCCCATACATGGATTGAGAGGGTTGCCAACCTCCCGCAGCATTTTTTACTGGCAAAAATTAGAAAATGTATTGATGGAGCACATTTTTTACTGACAACCTAAAAAATGACAGAACTCCTATTAAAAATGAAGGCAATAGATATTTATACACAATATGGAACACTGACAATATACATAACAAGTAATTTGCCTGGTTTACACTTACAAAAGACAACACAGCATGACAAATTATCAATTCCTGATATTTACAGACAGTTGTAAAAGTCACAGATTTTTACTGTCAGTAAATTTACGGATGGTTGGCAGCCCTGCTGCTGAACTGACCAAGGCTCAAACCATCTATGGCTCACTTAAGAGTATTCTGAAAGGGTTTTCCGCTTAGCTAGGCTGTGGCATCCAGTCCTACAAGGCTCCCTGTTAGCACAGCAAAAGCTCCCTCGTAAGCATCAGCAACATCATCAGGAACATAGGCTGGGCATCCACACATAGATTTCTCTCATTCAGCCATTGTCGGCTATTGCATTCAAGCAGCCACAACACCTCCAGCTGCCTATATGCCAAAACAATGACTACATCTGATAGGATGCAGTCACTGTTCAGCCAACAATTTTCCACCGGCAGCTTTCATTTTTCAGTTGAAGTTGAGGAGTGTGCTGTTTACAGGACCACCCACGGCTTGAATTTTGACCCATTTTTCAGTTTTCGGCCTGCTTTCTTCCCTTTCATATTTAATAAAGACTGCCAGTAAACTGATTAGATAAGTCACTAGCAGCCACCCAATGATATGAAATGTGCGGAGACTCCTTTATGTTGCTGTGCTTCGTGGAGGGGCTTGTATAAATTGTCTACATATACTCCTAAGAGGAAAATGTCATCGATGTACTGAAGGCAAAATAATTTTGGCTGCCTAAGAAACAGCTCCATTTTTATTTATACATGGGTGAAGTTGGCAAACACCTTTCACCACTGAGACCCCTGTCTTGTGATGTGCAGCTTCCAGATCTTGGTCCAGTTCTAGGACCTACAGCTAGCCTCTGAATCTCATTGGCTTCATGCACACTGTATTCTATTGAAGCTTTTATTCTCCTACAGGAATTTAGCAGCAGCAAACACGCAGTAAAAAGCTGAGTTTTTGCACGCTCTTTCCTACGTCTGGTGTTGAGTGCCGGTTCACACTAGCGAGATGACAGATATCGCATGTGATTCACACCGCATTGCTGTGCAGATCACATGTGATGTCCGTGCAACTGATACAGTTTGTATGGCTGAATTGGCATCGCATTTGGACCAAAATGGCGCAGTACCCTTTTTTTGGTCTGCACTGGATTTAGATTGTATGGGAGTTCACACCCATGCGATCTGATTTCTGCACCATTTGACAGTTCACACTGCGATATGCAAATCAATCTGGGGGTGTCGTTAACTTTGTATTGACACCCACAGGGGTTTGCATAGGGCAGTGTGATCTGTCTGCAAGTCCTATGCGTTGCGGGAACCAGCACTGGAATTGCGCTGGTTCCCACATTGCGCTAGTCTGAACTGGCACTCGTACATTCTATAGGTGCCTGAACGCGTCTAGAATTAATGCATATTTAGGTGCCTCTCCTGAACACAAAAGTGATGTTTTTTTCTTTTTGCTGCCTCTAAACTCCCGTGTGTGTGTGTGTGTGGACGCATAGGTTAACATAAAGGGGCGTTTAGAGGCAAATAAAAAAAGGTTGGACGCCTGTAAAAGCAGCATTTTTGAGCTCATGTGTGCATGAGGCCTTAGACTTTGATTTTTCTTCCAAAGGAATGTGTGATGAAATCTTCTTTTCATATTGGATAGCTTTTTATGCTCCAGCCTGTAAAAATGTGGATGTTTATGCATCATGTGTATCTCCTAAAATGTATCAATTTTGTGTGTATAAACTAAAAGATGATGGGTGAAACCTTTATGTTTTTCAGACCCCTCAGTCAGTGGAGGATTGCCTACAGAGCACCCTCTCATCCCTGTACCCTCCCTTTGAAGTGACAGCTCCAACTCTCCTGACCCAGGTGTTCTCTGTACTAGAGAGAACTTATCGTGAGGATCCTCTCAGATATACCCTTGAATTCCTCATACCAGCCAAGAGAATTTTGCAAAATGTACAGCATCAGGCATGTGTAAGTTTACTTCACTCCGCAGTAATTCTTATAAACCCCAATCCATTAAATATTTAAGAAGAACTCCAGAGGAGACTTTTTTTATGCTTCAGATAAAGTGAGCAGGACTGTTTTATTTGTCTTTGAACCCATCAAGAACTTCCATCACATTCCCTCCCTGAGACATGACAACTGTCACCAAAACCAAAGGGGGAAATTATATCTTTGATAACTGTCACTTGAACAAGTTTCCCTATTGAAAGGTTTCCCATCACCACTTTTTTCGGTGTCAGCTATAAAATCTAGAATTTACAACCACATTTTGTCTTGGTGACAGTTGCTGCTAGGACAATTCAGTCTAAGGGGGCGCTAAAGGCCACAGGGTCACACAGTGAGATTGGAAGAAACGGTTTAACCTTAAAGATGTTGTAAACCCTCACATATAGCCAGTATAGCCTCAGATGATACACAGTGATGAAACAAATCTCCCTACATAGGTTTTACATTTATATCTGCTGTCTTCAGACTTCCATATTCTTTGGAATCCTAACATCGGGCTAGAATTTTTACTTCCTAATTCAGCAGTAGGATTGGATTCTTGGCATACACTGGGAGACAGCTGCTTGGAGGAAAGCCCCCAACCCCTTCCACATAGGTAGAGGAAGAAAGGAATGTGGAGAGCTGTGCTGTGACAAGACAATCTCTCTGCTAATCTATTTATAGCAACCTCCCACAACACACATTTCAGGCTGTTTTTTTCTTGATTGACAGAGAACTTGTCAGAAGGTATCACGCACAGAGCCACGAAAGAGCAGACAGACACAGGACTTAGTGCTTTGGAGAGAGATGAGTAAAAACTGCAGATATATGTGCCCAGGTCAAATTTCATGAATCAGGTTTACATCCACCTTAAGCTGTGTGTGGGGTTTTTCATTGTGAGGGCAGTAAGGATGGGGAACACACTTCCACAATCAGTGGTGTCAACAGGAAGTATTGATAGTTTCAAAAGACTCTTGGATGTGCATCTTATAGAACACAATATACAGGGATATGGGAAATAATTATCTACACGAACATACACCAACGTAGTTTGAACTGGATGGACTATTGTTTTTATTAAACCTTACCAACTATGTGCAGACAAAAAGTCAATGTGAAACTCCTAATGGAAAGTTTCCTCCTCCTACTCACTCTGTGAAAAACTAGAAAAAAGTTTTGTCTGAAGTTCCACTTTAATACTCTCAGTGTTACATGCATTGGTGTAATGCGGTGCAATCAATTTGAAATGGATTACCAATACACCATGCCAACGGATATATGTTGTGGTGCAGTGTGCTGCTAAACATTATACATGCGCATTATTCATCAAATAAATGGGCTACTTCAATGGACACTTTTGTGTAGCATAAGGCGTGTTAACGTGACATACAGTATCTCACAAAAGTGAGTACACCCCTTACATTTTTGTAAATATTTTATTATATCTTTTCATGTGACAACACTGAAGAAATTACACTTTGCTACAATGTAAAGTAGTGAGTGTACTGCTTGTATAACAGTGTAAATTTACTGTCCCCTCAAAATAACTCAGCACAAAGCCATTAATGTCTAAACCGCTGGCAACAAAAGTGAGTACACCCCTAAGTGAAAATGTCCAAATTGGGCCCAATTCGCCATTTTCCCTCCCCGGTGTCATGTGACTCATTAGTCTTACAAGGTGTGTTAAATTTGGTGTTATCGGTCTCACATCTCTCATACTGGTCACTGGAAGTTCAACATGGCACCTCATGGCAAAGAACTCTCTGAGGATCTGAAAAGGTATTTGCCCTAGGCCCATCAGAGGTTTAGGCCCATCAAGGTTGAAAAGGAGCTGATATCTTAGTATCCAAAATAAAGAAATCAATTTTTAGTCCCATTTTTTAAGATGTAACCATTTCATCCTGTAAATACGTGAAAAACAATCAAAGAAGTTTTGTTAAAGTTCTTGTATTTGTTGTACCAGGGCTTAATATTTCCTACTCAGATTCTAAAAATGTTATGACCTGTAAAGTAAAAATAAAAACAGGAATATATATGATGTCTATATCTATAATACCAAGTTTTTCTTTGGTTTGAATTCTATGTTAAAAAGATAATTGGTGATCTTTTTAGTATTACAGTATTCCAGCCCTGATAACAAGCATTACTGTTTAGCTGGAATCATTGATTTGTTAGCGCACTTCAGATTTTTCAATCTAAGACAGTTGTTGTTGCCTTTTAATAATTTTGTTACATATGATATTTTACTTCTTTTATTCTTACTAGTAGGTGGTTACAGAGGGAACTCATCATCACTGTAAACTGCTTTAAAATTGTTGCTTATGTATTTGTCTATGTGTTGTCTTTTATTACTGCATTCTTTTACATCTCACTTTCTGTTTATTCTAATCCCTGACAATACTCTCTTTTTTTCCAGTCTCAGTACAGTGGGTTTCTCTTCTTCCATGAAGGCTGGCCACTTTGCCTTGGTGAGAAGGTCCTCATTCAGCTGTCATCCCTTCCTTGGCACTTTCTGAAAAATGGGGATTTCTACTTGCAAGTGGTGCCATACTTGGAATGTTCTCCAAGACTTGTACTAAAGTGCCTTTCTCAAGATGGAAGCGGTGTCCAGGAAATTGTGGTGCCTGAATCTTCTCATTCATTTCTCTTTTCTGCTGAATGGCTTAACAGTATCAATAAAGACCGTAGCACAGTACGTCTTGAGAACTGTCTAGCAGCCGTAGAGGAAAAAGTCCTTCGTCTACCCTGGTCTGAAATAATTTATCCCCGCTTCATTCACAAAGAAGGCTTCATTGTTGGAAGGAGATGCGCCCCAGGGCCTTTAATGCCACCACTAGAATACAGAAGCCCTGGTGATGGAGGGATTGCCATAGGAGATTTGGTGGACCCCAAAATTGGTGCTCAATTGTCATTTTCAAATAATGAAAATGAGACTATAAGCTGGAGAGAAGGTGCTATATCACCCGTGCTGGGTTCTCTCTCTGGCTCAGTGACAGACTCAGTAGAGGGGGAGTATGTTGAACTCAGCCCACCACATGCAGAATTAGTAGGAAAAGTTGAAAGTTCCAGAGACACATGGGCATCACGTGCCAAGACTGCCCCAAGTAGAAAAGGTAAAAAAAAAGGACACCAGGCATGGTTGCATCAAAAGAAGCCAGGAAAAGTAGGTTCTTTGAGCACTTTAAAGGGAAGATCCCAAGACATATGGAAAGACAGGTTTTGCACAGGAGATGCTGAAGACAAAGCACAGTCTGCAGCACAGGGCCAGAATTACTGGGATGTTGAGACAAGTTATTCCAATGAGACTGATGTGTTGGCTGAGTGGAGAAAAGGTTTGGATCTCCTTCAAAGGCAAGAAAGAGACATAATTCCTGAAAGACAGGTTTGGGGTTCTTCTGAGAGACAGTTATGGAATGATAAAGACTGTTCAGAGGAAAACAAGGCACCTTCTTGGGTTACTGAGAGACCTGTCAGCAGAAAAGGTTCTCAGGAAGAAGACCGCTTATCCGAGACGCTTAAAGAATGTTCTTTAAAAGTTGATAGCATTGAGGAAAGAGAGGAATTGCTTTCTATAGAAGGCACTGGAGATGCTTCTAATTGCCAAAGAATTCCAATTGGAAACAGTTTGCAACTACCTGTAGAAAAACAAACAGAAACATCTACAAATAATTCAATTTCTGAGGGTAGTTGTCAAAGTGAATCCCAGCTGGACTTTACAAAACAGTCACCTAAAGAAGCTAAACAGCCATTGGACACTCTGCTGGAGGTCTGTGATTCAAGAGAATCTTCGCTGACCAGGAAAGGCAGAACATGGGCAGATGGCCAGGAGACATCAAAGATACAAAAAGAAGGGGAAAAAGAAGGGGACACTGCAGCAAAAAGTTTTGAGGTTCCATCCAATGAAACAAAAAAACACCCAGAAAAAGGAAAACATCCAGTTTGGAGCCAGGTTGCTGATTTATCCCATAAGACTGGAAGAGGTAGGAGGAAGAAGAGAAACAAGAGGGGGAGGGGACCCATAAGGACTGAGGCAAGGAAAGCAACTCACAAGGTTGGGCAGAATAAAACCGATACCAAGCAAGAAGAACCTGAACTTGAAACTGCATCCAAAGGTAAACTGGAAATAAAAATAGAGATTGTTATGTGGCATATGTATATATGTTTTTAGCAATGTCAAGCGTAGTTTGAATGCAGGTATTCTTGTAACGTTCACTGACCCCCGTGTGGAGCATGACTGCTGCAGGGTTCATAGGAACGCCAAGGCCAGGTTCTTTTCACTTGGGTTCAGTGCTAATGCAGGTGTCCATCTGCATTGCAGTCACACGCCACTTAGGGTTTAATGAGCCATACAAGAAGCATTAAATCAACTCGTCACCTTAGGATAGCAGACCTGAAAGTTAAAATATTTCATGAGTATCTTGTCTAGAATCTCTGTGCAAAGAGGTGAATAGCTATGTACTTAGCAGCTCCCTGGGATAACTGAACTCAGACCCAGATCCAAACACTAAGCTTCATGCTGCAACTCCTTCAGCAAAGCTGTGTGCCCATACACCTCAGACTTTAGTTTTAGTTTGCTTCTATTGATAGCTTGAAACACTAAGAGAACATAGGGCAGGGGAGTCCAAACTTTTTTTAAAGAGGGTCAGATTTGATGAAGTGAACATGCGTGAGGGCCAACCATTTTGCCTGACATTCTTCGGACCATTAAAATTAAATGCAAATTAACATTTTATGCAAAGTTTATTGCATATGGCATACTTTTCATCTCGTCACATGGATGACAAATGTAAACAGAAGTTAAATCACTCTGCCTTTCATATCTGAAGGCCAGATGAAAAAAAAATTCAGGAAGCTGAAATATATGTCAGGAACATTGTAAAGTACATTACATATTATTGGTTATAAAGGTTGTCTGTCAACTTTTAAGTTAAAAAAATATGAACAGGAACATAACACCAAGTATACATGTTGTGTCCAAATATATTTATAACTGATTTAGACCAACTGACATTAACTGAGATTTTACAATGTATTCATCCCAATTTGGAGCATGCGTGCTCCCTAATCAGTCACACAAGGGTTAACCACATATAAGCGCTATATGAACCCACCGATGATGATTAAGGATTGCAGCAATAATAGTCATGAATGATGCCAATGTAGTGAAAAGTTTTATTCACAATCAGTTCCATGTGTGTAAAAAAGAGCAATATACACCTTGTACAATGTCCCCGCTGGATCTGCAATGGTGAAGCCAAAATAAGGGGTTAAAAACTCACAGCTTGGTGATCATCCAGTGTGTGAAGGCATAAATTCAGCCAGGAACAATGCAGCAGTGTGGACAGTTGTGCCTTGATCGGGCTGTGAGGAGATGATAACGGAATGCCTCAATCCTGGACAGGGAAGGGTGGAAAAGGGGTCATACAATGCCCAGTATAGGAGGCAAGGAGGATCGCCGTCTGTGGCGCTCGATCGCCACACGATGAGTGCCGACCGAGAAGGGGACCCAGACGTGACGTCAGACTCTGGGGGAATGAGGACCAAAATGAGGCCTGAACCGCTATGGAGCCACTGGTGGTGAGTGGCATGTGTGATGACCCAATGCAGGGGAACCAAGGGAGCGCGAGGAGTGCCTGCTTCTCCTATGGTTGTCCTGACAACTTTTCAATGTTCTATTTACTACATTGGTATTATTCATGACTATTATTGCTGCCATCATTAATCATCATCGGTGGGTTCATATAGTGCCTATATGTGGTTAACCCTTGTGTGACTGATACTTTTGAACATCCCTCTTGGTGTGTTTTGTTCCCCCACAGCTGCTACTTGACCCCCAGGTGTTATGCCAATTATCATGGAGAGGGCGCTATTCCTTTCATACTAGCATCAGATTTATTTGTGTTTTTTAGTGCTCCCTAATCAGGTTCAGTCCGAGGCCATATTGGGCAAGGGATATAAAACTGGCGGGGGTGGGCGGTGGGTGTTAATGATAGTGTATTTACAAGTAACAGGAAAACCGGAATTGGATGCAGCGGGCCGGGATGGACCATTATTTTGAGTATAAGTCACTCAAAACAGTCGCATATATAAGAGGATGTATAAAATGAATGGTTAAATGGTAAAAGAACTGATATGGCATACGTGCAGCCCCGCAAGATCCAGAGATCCCAGGAGTCCTGAGCAGCGCTTGGGGATTTACCAGGGCCACAACAATAGATTTTTCCAAATTACCTGTGGGGCTGTATTAAAGCAGCCGGACTTTGGACATGCCTAACATAGTGGGTTAATCTATCTCAAGCATCTTCTTTGAAAATTAATGTGTCTGAAGGAAAAATGTAGCAATACATAAACATAGTGCCAAATCACACTGGTGCTTGTGCAGAAAATGCGCCGAAAATGCTCCACAGCACACAGATTATTCAACTGTGCGTTGTGGTGCATTATCTTGAAGGTGGGTTTTTGTTTTCGGTATATGTGCATTAGGGTGGCCTTTAAGATTAAATGGCAGCATAATACAAAACACACGTTACCATGCTTTGTGCTAATGCTCATTACTGCAGCTCATAGGAGTGAATCTAGTTTGAGACATTTCTTATTCCAGGTCTTTTGATAGCTAAGAACCACAGGTTAAAAAAATCGTAATTTTAAAACAAGGGTATGAGTCTCACATCATACAGACTAGGCATGCCATACATTATACAATATTCTTGTACAATTTTCCTTTAGATTTACCAAAACCATATAATGTGAGGTCAAACCTAAACACTTTCAATTTGTATGCAATCAGGCAGGCCCTTTCACTACATAGTTGAAGGTGAATCTAAAGGAATTTTGCATAAGATAATTGTATAATGTATGACCAGCTTAGGTTGTTGTTCCTGAGAGAATTTAAAAACACTTTTACCCAATTTTCATGTGGCTTCCAATGCAATAGTTAATTTGCAGCAACTTATTAGGGTCTAATTCCCTATGGAGACTGCAACAGGTGCAGCAGCCTAAGCCCTATCTAGTTTTGCAAATTTGATGCAGAGGATCCTTTTTTTTTTATGGTGAGGAGTAGGAATGAGCTTGTGTTTGTTTGGAACCCAGTTTGTGTCGGAACCAGGAAGCCAGCTGTCATTCTTGGTCCAATAAGCTGCAGGCGGAAAATTCTCCCGGCATGCATCTGACCTTACGAAATGGGTGGAGATGCTGGTATTAGCCATATTAGGTCAATGACTCTAGCCTTATAGTCCTAATAGGTCAATGATGTCATGTGCATTCCTGCCCTTTTGTGAAATCAGATGCAGGGCAATGAATCCCCTGCCTGCAGTTTATTGGACCAGGAACGACAGCTGACTTTTGGGATTGCACCCAAACCTGATTCTAAACAATTTCAAACTTATCCCCAGTGACATACAGTATTTTGTAATGTGTTTGGCTTACTTGTCTTGTATATATTTATGGGTTTGCATTATCAAATGCTTCTAAAAAATGTGTGCTATAGGCATGGGCAAACAAGCATAACAAGAAATATAAGATAAAAAATATAGAAAAATAATACTTATATCATTTTTACTGAACAAACATCATGTCTCATCATGTCAAAGCGGGGAATAAAATCTTATTACTTCCCCTAGTCCCCTCAAAGTACACATAAACACTGGCTAGGCACACATTTATTCCTTTGATTGCTCTAGATGTTTAACCCCTTCCCAGCCAGTGTCATTAGTGTAGCTTCTGTTTCTCAAATTGCAGCTGACACTTCCTGGTTCAGGGCACATGCACCCCGCCGGCAACCTGCCGTGCTGTGATTCAACAAAGCAGATGTCAATCACCAATGGATTACTGCCGTCACCCTGCGATCGTCATGAATTCACACAGGACAGGGTTCTGCCTATGTAAACAAGGCATAGCCCTGTCCTGTCAGCAGGGAAGTAAAAGATTTTCTTTCCCCGCAAAATGGGGAATAAAATCTATTTCTTCCACTAGTCCCCTCAAAGTACACATAAACCCAGGCTAGGCACACATTTATTCCTTTGATTGCTCTACATGTTTAACCGCTTCGCAGCCAGTGTCATTAGTATAGTGACAGTGCATATTTGTAGCACTGATCACCGTTAGTGTCACTGGTTTCTAAAAAGTGTCAAGAATGTCAGTTATGGAATACAATTTTAAAACAGCGCTACCAGGCATTTAGGAATAAATATAAAGTGCACTAAAAATCTCTAAAACTGATATCAAAAAAGTGCTAAAAAAATATATGCTCATATAATCACACGAATAAATACAGAATTAAGTACCATATGAATGGTTAAAGTGCAAAAAATATATTAAATATAAAGTGCCAAATGTGCAAAAAGTGCAAAAAATATATATAAATATAGTGCAGTCCAAAAATGGTGAATAGTCCACTTGAATATAAGGTGCTGAATATCGTGCTCCACAAAAAAAGTGACCAGTGCTTCCAAAGAACTCTCTTGGGGATCCACTCAGCAGACTTAGGAGAATTAAGAGCCTTATGTGTATCCAGCTACACCTCCAAATCAGCCTCCAGCCTCAGATGCAGGATACTACACAGCCTTGGTGACCCCCAGGATAACAATAGGAATGAGCCTCCACAAAACCTCCGATCACCTCCAAGATTCCTCCACACTTAGAATCTGTTTGTGTGTTCCTGCTCCCCACTAGCCAGGCTACTCTTCAGCACGTGCGTATTTTTATTCACAAGAATGTCAGTTAGTGTCCGAATGTGTGCCGCAATATCGCATCCCGCTATAAGTCTCTGATCAACGCCATTACTAGTAAAAATAGTAAATAGTAAATAATACTAGTAAAAATATAAATAAATAAATAAATACAAATTCCAATATATATCCCAGAATTTTTGCGCAAACCAATCAATATACACATATTGGGATCTTTTTTTTTTTTAACCAAAAGTATGTAGCAAAATACATATTTGCCTAAATTTATCAAGAAATTCGATTTTTTACATTTTTTTTATTGGATATGTTTTATACAAGAAAGTAAAAAAAAATATATATTTTTTTCAAAATTGTCGGTCTTTTTTAGTTTATAGCGCAAAAATTTAAAAATGCACTGGTGATCAAATACCACCAAAAGAAAGCTCTAATTGTGGAAACAAAAAGGACATCAATTTTATTTAGGTACAGTGTCTCACAACCGCACGATTATCAGTTAAAATAATGCAGTGCCGTTTAGCAAAAAATGGCCTGGTCATGAAGGGGGGTAAATCTTCCGGAGGTCAAGTGGTTAAACCGAAGACAGTCAGATTTGCAAAATGTTAAGAAGGTAAACGAACCAATAGAGGATCCAGAACTGCACAAATGAAAAAAAAAAAAAACGAATCTTAAAATCAGATGAATTACACTTTACGTTGTAAAGTGTATTACACCTGCAATATGAATGAAACCAAGATAACCCTGCTCCTATAGGTATATAAATCATAATTAAACATCACCACAGTGAATATACAAATACATATACTGTAAGTGACTCCAAATTTATAAAAGGTGAATACAGTATTTACACAATGAACGGATGGCATCAGTGACTTGGATTTCATTTCCATGACCTCATGTGTGTTACCTTTGGATTTTTCCCCTTATGTGCAATTTGACTCCCTGTAATATGGGTAAACTAAGTCTGTTGAATGTGTAGTGTGTTTGCATGCTGGTGGAGAGAAGACTTTTCTATACTCACAAATTACGTTTTTTGCACCTGGGATATATTATGGACTTCACAATTTTTTTTCACCTTTTATAAATTTGGAGTCACTTATATGTATTTGTATATTCACTGTGGTGATGTTTAATTTATGGTTTAAATACCTATAGGAGTGCAGTTATCTTGGTTTTTTTCAGATTTGAAAAATGCCCTGAACAATCTTTTGTCTCAGGGAGTAGTTGTGCAAATACTAATACAAGACAGGTTCAAAGGATTTTATTCAATCTTGTTCACAGTATCAAAGCCCATGAGGGGTATTTGCTCTATTCTGGACTTGAAGGAAAAGGAGGGGGAAGGTGTATGGCGCTGCCAAAAAGTGCTGATGTTTCTAGATGTCCAAAAAATAGGTGTTAAGGGTATATACAATATAAATCACCACTATGAATAAAGTGTCCAGTGCATCGTATGTGTCTTCCTAATAAATGTGCATACTAAAGGATAATTCAACTATGTAAATGATAAATATTGTGAAAAAAAGTGGATACAAAATAGGTGAAAATTGGTATGATAAGAAAAATATATGAAATGTATGAATTATACAAAATATAAAAACTATATGAAAGGTGTGAAATATACAAAATATAAAAATAAATATATAAAATGAATCCACTTAAATCTACAGCCGTAAAATACAAAACATCAAGTATGACTTAAATGAGGTGCACAATAGGTATATAAATATTATGGCAGCAATAATACAAGAATAAATAAGTCCGTTACACCTAAGAAAGAACGAATAGTCCCACAATGCTAAAAAAACTTTTCCTAAAAAACAGGGCAAAAAAAGGTGACTTGAGTGCAGGTGTTCTGATGATAAATATTAAAGGTGCTCAGGTATATGGTGACCATTCAGTGCTCCCCGCACCCCTTGGACCGCACTCACCAGAACTATGTACCCCTGCAGGGGTATCAGGCCTTGAATCTATAATCCTGGATCTCCTCCACTGACCATCAAAGTGGTTGGGTGGTCCAATTATCTGCCCGAATCTTGTAAACCCGGTTCCGTGGTGTTAGGGTCCGAAGGTGTACCTCCTTGCTGCAGTGCTTCTGTTTGCCTCCCTTCACATGTGGTGTTTGGGCTTCTCTGTTTCCTCACACCTTCCCCCTCCTTTTCCTTCATTCTCACTATATTCTTAGCAATATAGTATAAAGGTGGGCTGCAGCCAACATTAAATACTAGAAATCTAGAATTATCCTAAGCGCGGATTTTTTACATTTCATTTTCTATTCTGGACTTAACATTCCATAACAAATACAAATTTCAAAATTTTGCATGGAATCCATGGTCAGTAATTTCTTCTCTAAAACAAGGGGAATACAAAGCATCTGAAGACATTCAAGATGCCTGTGTGCACGTTTACATTTTTCCACCTCATCAGCACTATTTGCACTTTGCAGTGCCAATTACTTCCAGTTTGTCACACTGCCTTTTAACCTATCCTATGCTTTCAGAGTATGCACAAAAGTCATAGCACCTCTTCTTGCCCTTCCTAGCACTTAGGGCATCCAGGTCACAGGTCATCTAGACGACCTGCTCTTGAAGGTCTCATCTCCTTTCTAGTTGTTGGCAAACATTCACAGGACAATCAGGATGATCTTTCTTTTTGGTTGGGTGATCAATTTAAAAAAAATCTGCTCTTCGACTTTGGCTAGAAAACTTGGGTCTGTCCTGGACACATCTCAAACAAAGGTTTTTCTTTCAAAAAAGAAAATTATTTTTTTTCAGAGCCCACGCTTCAGATTTGGGGTAAAAAAAAAATCCCACAATGAGATTTTCCATGAGAGTTGTAGACTTCATAATAGTTTCCTTCAAGGGTGTACCATTTTCCCAATTTAATTCAAGACCCCTCCAACACAATATCTTGTCAACCTGGAACAAACACGGTCCTTCTCTACTAATTCTGCTGTCCATCCAAGCAAGGATTCTGTAACTTGTTGGATCTCCAGTAGGGTTGAGCGAACACGGACTGTATTATTCGTGTTCGTACCGAATAATTGGATTTTTGTTACCCGAACACGGACCCGAAAACTTTACTGTATGTTCGGGTAAAAATCCGTGTTCGGTCATTTTATTTCCGGGTTTTGCATGCATTGGCGCGCTTTTCATGGCGGGCTTTCAACAGCCAATGAACAAGCGTTTAACTGGTGTGCCTAAGCCATCCCAGCCATGCCTACAAATGTATTAGTAGCTGTGATTGGCCGTCTGAAGCATGTGACCAAGTCTTTATAAGTTCGAGGCAGCGCCGCTGCGGCGTCATTCTGCTGTGTACTAGTTCAGGGACAGAGCACACATACGTGCTGGCTGCTGATTAGGGACAGACAGGCAGGCAAAACTCATTTGTGTCCGCATAGAATTGAGGGACAGGTCAGAGTGTGTTAGGCAGGGCGAGTTGTAGGCATTTTAGGGCGAGGCTGCTGCTGATTTTTATGGTCAATGTGTGTCTGGATAGAATTGAGGGACAGGTCGGAGTGTGTTAGGCAGGGCGAGTTGTAGGCATTTTAGGGCGAGGCTGCTGCTGATTTTTAGGGTCAGTGTGTTCTACAAACTACAATCGATATTGCTGTGTGGGGTGGGGTTTGCAGTCACCCGATCTACGATCATCATCTTATCAATCCTTTTAGGGAGAGTCTGCTGATTTTTAGGGTCAGTGTGTTCTACAAACTACAATCGATATTGCTGTGTGGGGTGGGGTTTGCAGTCACCCGATCTACGATCATCATCTTATCAATCCTTTTAGGGAGAGAGTCTGCTGATTTTTAGGGTCAGACAGTGTGTTCTACAAACTACATTCGATATTGCTGTGTGGGGTGGGGTTTGCAGTCACCCGATCTACGATCATCATCTTATCAATCCTTTTAGGGAGAGAGTCTGCTGATTTTTAGGGTCAGTGTGTTCTACAAACTACAATCGATATTGCTGTGTGGGGTGGGGTTTGCAGTCACCCGATCTACGATCATCATCTTATCAATCCTTTTAGGGAGAGAGTCTGCTGATTTTTAGGATCAGTGTGTTCTACAAACTACAATCGATATTGCTGTGTGGGGTGGGGTTTGCAGTCACCCGATCTACGATCATCATCTTATCAATCCTTTTAGGGAGAGAGTCTGCTGATTTTTAGGGTCAGACAGTGTGTTCTACAAACTACATTCGATATTGCTGTGTGGGGTGGGATAGGAGATAGGCAGGTGTCAGTGGTCCACATCCATTTTGCTGTGTGTGGGCTGCTGTGAACACAATCTTTTTGGGGTGCAGTGAACACAATCTTTTTGGGGTGCAGTGAACACAATCTTTTTTGCCCACTGAGGAGGAGGGAGAAAAGTATTTTTCTATCAGTCACTGTGTGCAGCATTTTTCCTTCAGTTGTGCTGTGCTGACTGATCATACACTGCTGTGTTCAGTTCACATGTGCTATTATTGAGTGGTTTCAAAAATCATACACTTTTTTTCTATTCCACTATTCAATATACAGCCTTGGGTTAAAAAAAATAAATTGTGGCCTGAAGCAGAGCTGAATGATATTTGGGGTTTTTGGGGTTCATCTCATACTTCTGAAGATTTGAGGGTGCTGCCTGTTCCAAACTCCTCCTACTCCTCATCCAGCCTTTTAGGGGTACAAACAATAGTAATTGGGGCCTAGTGTGCTTCTGTACGTGTGAGATACATACACTTTTTTTGATCATATTTCCTATTCCGCTATTCAATAAAAACCTTTGGGGATCAATTAAATTGCGGGATAGTTTGTGTTGGTACGTGTGAGATCCACCTTTCCAAGTTTTTGGGGTTCATCTCATACTTCTGAAGATTTGAGGGTGCTGTCTGTTCCAAACTCCTCCTACTTCTCATCCAGCCTTTTAGGGGTACAAACAATAGTAATTGGGGCCTAGTGTGCTTCTGTACGTGTGAGATACATACACTTTTTTTGATCATATTTCCTATTCCACTATTCAATAAAAACCTTTGGGGATCAATTAAATTGCTGGATAGTTTGTGTTGGTACGTGTGAGATCCACCTTTCCAAGTTTTTGGGGCTCATCTCATACTTCTGAAGATTTGAGGGTGCTGCCTGTTCCAAACTCCTCCTACTCCTCATCCTGCCTTTAGGGGTACAAACAATAGTAATAGGGGCCTAGTGTGCTTCTGTACGTGTGAGATACATACACTTTTTTGATCATATTTCCTATTCCGCTATTCAATAAAAACCTTTGGGGATCAATTAAATTGCGGGATAGTCTGTGTTGGTACGTGTGAGATCCACCTTTCCAAGTTTTTGGCGTTCATCTCATACTTCTGAAGATTTGAGGGTGCTGCCTGTTCCATACTCCTCCTACTCCTCATCCAGCCTTTTAGGGGTACAAACAATAGTAATTGGGGCCTAGTGTGGTTTTGTACGTGTGAGATACATACACTTTTTTTGATCATATTTCCTATTCCGCTATTCAATAAAAACCTTTGGGGATCAATTAAATTGCGGGATAGTCTGTATTGGTACGTGTGAGATCCACCTTTCCAAGTTTTTGGCGTTCATCTCATACTTCTGAAGATTTGAGGGTGCTGCCTGTTCCATACTCCTACTCCTCATCCAGCCTTTTAGGGGTACAAACAATAGTAATTGGGGCCTAGTGTGGTTTTGTACGTGTGAGATACATACACTTTTTTTGATCATATTTCCTATTCCGCTATTCAATAAAAACCTTTGGGGATCAATTAAATTGCGGGATAGTCTGTGTTGGTACGTGTGAGATCCAACTTTCCAAGTTTTTGGGGTTCATCTCATACTTCTGAAGATTTGAGGGTGCTGCCTGTTCCAAACTCCTCCTACTCCTCATCCTGCCTTTAGGGGTACAAACAATAGTAATTGGGGCCTAGTGTGCTTCTGTACGCGTGAGATACATACACTTTTTTTGATCATATTTCCTATTCCGCTATTCAATAAAAACCTTTGGGGATCAATTAAATTGCGGGATAGTCTGTGTTGGTACGTGTGAGATCCACCTTTCCAAGTTTTTGGGGTTCATCTCATACTTCTGAAGATTTGAGGGTGCTGCCTGTTCCAAACTCCTCCTACTCCTCATCCTGCCTTTAGGGGTACAAACAATAGTAATTGGGGCCTAGTGTGCTTCTGTACGTGTGAGATACATACACTTTTCTTGATCATATTTCCTATTCCGCTATTCAATAAAAACCTTTGGGGATCAATTAAATTGCGGGATAGTTTGTGTTGGTACGTGAGAGATCCACCTTTCCAAGTTTTTGGGGTTCATCTCATACTTCTGAAGATTTGAGGGTGCTGCCTGTTCCAAACTCCTCCTACTCCTCATCCAGCCTTTTAGGGGTACAAACAATAGTAATTGGGGCCTAGTGTGCTTCTGTACGTGTGAGATACATACACTTTTTTTGATCATATTTCCTATTCCGCTATTCAATAAAAACCTTTGGGGATCAATTAAATTGCGGGATAGTCTGTGTTGGTACGTGTGAGATCCACCTTTCCAAGTTTTTGGCGTTCATCTCATACTTCTGAAGATTTGAGGGTGCTGCCTGTTCCATACTCCTCCTACTCCTCATCCAGCCTTTTAGGGGTACAAACAATAGTAATTGGGGTCTAGTGTGGTTTTGTACGTGTGAGATACATACACTTTTTTTGATCATATTTCCTATTCCGCTATTCAATAAAAACCTTTGGGGATCAATTAAATTGCGGGATAGTCTGTGTTGGTACGTGTGAGATCCACCTTTCCAAGTTTTTGGGGTTCATCTCATACTTCTGAAGATTTGAGGGTGCTGCCTGTTCCAAACTCCTCCTACTCCTCATCCTGCCTTTAGGGGTACAAACAATAGTAATTGGGGCCTAGTGTGCTTCTGTACGTGTGAGATACATAAACTTTTTTTGATCATATTTCCTATTCCGCTATTCAATAAAAACCTTTGGGGATCAATTAAATTGCGGGATAGATTGTGTTGGTACGTGTGAGATCCACCTTTCCAAGTTTTTGGGGTTCATCTCATACTTCTGAAGATTTGAGGGTGCTGCCTGTTCCAAACTCCTCCTACTCCTCATCCTGCCTTTAGGGGTACAAACAATAGTAATTGGGGCCTAGTGTGCTTCTGTACGTGTGAGATACATACACTTTTTTTGATCATATTTCCTATCCCGCTATTCAATAAAAACCTTTGGAGATCAATTAAATTGCGGGATAGTTTGTGTTGGTACGTGTGAGATCCACCTTTCCAAGTTTTTGGGGTTCATCTCGTACTTCTGAAGATTTGAGGGTGCTGCCTGTTCCAAACTCCTCCTACTCCTCATCCTGCCTTTAGGGGTACAAACAATAGTAATTGGGGCCTAGTGTGCTTCTGTACGTGTGAGATACATACACTTTTTTTGATGATATTTCCTATTCCGCTATTCAATAAAAACCTTTGGGGATCAATTAAATTGCGGGATAGTTTGTGTTGGTACGTGTGAGATCCACCTTTCCAAGTTTTTGGGGTTCATCTCATACTTCTGAAGATTTGAGGGTGCTGCCTGTTCCAAACTCCTCCTACTCCTCATCCAGCCTTTTAGGGGTACAAACAATAGTAATTGGGGCCTAGTGTGCTTCTGTACGTGTGAGATACATACACTTTTTTTGATCATATTTCCTATTCCGCTATTCAATAAAAACCTTTGGGGATCAATTAAATTGCGGGATAGTTTGTGTTGGTACGTGTGAGATCCACCTTTCCAAGTTTTTGGGGTTCATCTCATACTTCTGAAGATTTGAGGGTGCTGCCTGTTCCAAACTCCTCCTACTCCTCATCCAGCCTTTTAGGGGTACAAACAATAGTAATTGGGGCCTAGTGTGCTTCTGTACGTGTGAGATACATACACTTTTTTTGATCATATTTCCTATTCCGCTATTCAATAAAAACCTTTGGGGATCAATTAAATTGCGGGATAATTTGTGTTGGTACGTGTGAGATCCACCTTTCCAAGTTTTTGGGGTTCATCTCATACTTCTGAAGATTTGAGGGTGCTGCCTGTTCCAAACTCCTCCTACTCCTCATCCTGCCTTTAGGGGTACAAACAATAGTAATTGGGGCCTAGTGTGCTTCTGTACGTGTGAGATACATACACTTTTTTTGATCATATTTCCTATTCCGCTATTCAATAAAAACCTTTGGGGATCAATTAAATTGCGGGATAGTTTGTGTTGGTACGTGTGAGATCCACCTTTCCAAGTTTTTGGGGTTCCTCTCATACTTCTGAAGATTTGAGGGTGCTGCCTGTTCCAAACTCCTCCTACTCCTCATCCAGCCTTTTAGGGGTACAAACAATAGTAATTGGGGCCTAGTGTGCTTCTGTACGTGTGAGATACATACACTTTTTTTGATCATATTTCCTATTCCGCTATTCAATAAAAACCTTTGGGGATCAATTAAATTGCGGGATAATTTGTGTTGGTACGTGTGAGATCCACCTTTCCAAGTTTTAGGGGTTCATCTCATACTTCTGAAGATTTGAGGGTACTGCCTGTTCCAAACTCCTCCTACTCCTCATCCTGCCTTTAGGGGTACAAACAATAGTAATTGGGGCCTAGTGTGCTTCTGTACGTGTGAGATACATACACTTTTTTTGATCATATTTTCTATTCCGCTATTTAATCAAAACCTTTAGGTATAAACAATTAAATTGCGGGATAGTCTGTGTCGGTACGTGTGAGATACACCTTTCCAATTTTTGGGGCGCATCTCATACTGCCGAGGATTTGAGGGTGCTTCAGTCTGCCTTCTGCCTGTTCCGAACTCCTCCTACTCCTCATCCTGCCTTTAGGGTACAAAAAATTGTAATCGGGGCCTAGATTGTGTTTGTACTTGTGAGATACACCATTTTGTAAAATTTGTCCTATTCCGCTATTCAATATACACCCTGTTTGAGTGTAAAAAATTAAATTGCGGGATAGTCTGTATCGGTACATGTGAGATACACCTTTTTAAATTTGTTTGGCGCATCTCCTTCTTCCGCCGAGGATTGCAGGGCGCTTCAGTTTGCCTCCTGTTTCCAACTCCTCCTACTCCTCTTCCTCATCCTGCCTTTAGGGTACAAAAAATTGTAATCGGGGCCTAGTTGGTGTTTGTACGTGTGAGATACACCGTTTTGTAAAATTTGTCCTATTCCGCTATTCAATATACACCCTGTTTGAGTGTAAAAAATTAAATTGCGGGATAGTCTGTATCGGTACATGTGAGATACACCTTTTTAAATTTGTTTGGCGCATCTCCTTCTACCGCCGAGGATTGCAGGGCGCTTCAGTTTGCCTCTTGTTCCCAACTCCTCCTACTCCTCTTCCTCATCCTGCCTTTAGGGTACAAAAAATTGTAATCGGGGCCTAGTCTGTGTTTGTACGTGTGAGATACACCGTATTATAACATTTTTCCTATTCCGCTATTCAATATACACCCTTTTGGAGTGTAAGAAAATTCAATTACGGCATAGTCTGTATCGGTACGTGGGAGATACACCTTTTAAATTTGTTTGGCGCATCTCCTTCCACCGCCAAGGATTGCAGGGCGCTTCAGTTTGCCTCCTGTTCCCAACTCCTCCTACTCCTCTTCCTCATCCTCCCTTTAGGGTACAAAAAATTTTAATCGGGGCCTAGTCTGTGTTTGTACGTGTGAGATACACCGTTTTTTTATCCTTTTTCCTATTCCGCTATTCAATATACACCCTTTTGGGGTAAAAAACATTAAATTGCGGCATAGTTTGCATATTTGACTGTCAGATACACCCGTGCGATACTGTTGTTGTTTTGTTCCGCTATTCAATAAACACCTTTCTAGGGCAAGATCATAAATTACAGAAATATGAGGAGACCGTCAAATAGGGGCCGTGGTGCTGCTGGTAGAGCTCCTGTTGCAAGGAGAGGACGTGGTCGATCTGTGCCAGCTACACGCACAAGTGAAATACCTTCCACAAGTGTGAGTAGGCGACAGAACCTGCAGCAGTATTTGGTAGGGCATAATGCGCCTCTAGACGGGATGAGGCCTGAAGAAGTACAGGCGATAGTAGATTGGGTTGCTGACAGTGCCTCCAGTTCCTTCACATTGTCTCCCACCCAGTCTACTGCAGAAAGGTCAGAGTTGGCACCTGCAGCCAATGTCCAACCGTCTTTCACCTCACCCCCTTGGAAATCAGGCAAGCAGTCTGAGCCCCAATCTATACAGCAGTCTCTTGTTCTTTTTGAGGACTTTGTCAGCAGGGTTTCCCAGGGCCATCCACCTAGCCCTGCCCCAGAAGTGGAAGAGATTGAGTGCAGCGATGCCCAACCACTTATTTCTCAAGATGAGTACATGCAAGGACCATCGCAGCACGTCTCCGATGATGACGAATTGCAGGTGCCAACTGCTGCGGCGTTCAGCTTTGTGGAGACCGACAAGGAGGGCAGGGGTGAAGACTGGGTGGAAGATGATGTGGAGGACGATGAGGTCCTCGAACCCACATGGAATGAACGTCATGCAGGTGACCTGAGTAGTTTGGTGGAAGAGGCGGTGGTCGCACAGAGCCACCAGCACAGCAGAAGAGGGAGCAGGGTGCAGAAGCGTAGCGGCCGTGCCCTAGACACTACGCCTGCTACTGCCCAACGCAGCAAGGGAACGAGCGCACCAAAGTCAGCTCAAAGGAGTTCTCTAGCGTGGAAGTTCTTTAGAAAATGTGCTGATGACAGGACACGAGTGGTTTGCACCCTGTGCAATCAGAGCCTGAAGCGAGGCATAAACCTTCTCAACCTGAGCACAACCTGCATGATCAGGCATCTAAGTGCAAAGCACGAGCTGCAGTGGAGTAGACACCTTCAAAACCAAGAAACGTCTCTGGCTCATCCTGCTTCCTCTTCTGCTGCAGTCTCGGCCGCTCCAGCCACATCTGTAGTGATACCGGCACCTGCCACCCCGCAAACAGAGGATCTGTCAGCAACACCACCACCTGGGTCACCAACCATCTCCACAATGTCCTGTGGAAGCGTTCAGCTTTCCATCTCCCAAACACTTGAGAGGAAGAGGAAGTACCCCCCTACCCACCCGCGATCCCTGGCCCTGAATGCCAGCATTTCAAAATTCTTGGCCTTTGAAATGCTGTCATTCCGTCTGGTGGAGACGCACAGTTTTAAAAAACTTATGTCAGTGGCTGTCCCACAGTACGTCGTGCCCAGCCGCCACTACTTTTCCAGGCAAGCCATCCCTTCCCTGCACAACCAAGTGGGGGAAAAAATCAGGTGTGCACTGCGCAACGCCATCTGTGGCAAGGTCCACCTAACTACCGATACGTGGACCAGTAAGCACGGTCAGGGGCGTTATATCTCCCTAACGGCACACTGGGTAAATGCAGTGGCGGATGGGCCTGAGGCGGATAGCAATTTGGCGCATGTCCTTCCACCACCGAGGATTGCAGGGCGCTTTAGTTTGCCTCCTGTTCCTAACTCCTCCTACTCCGCTTCCTCATCCTCTACCGCCTCCTCATCCGGACAGCGTAACACCTTCACCACCAACTTCAGCACGGCCAGGGGTAAACGACAGCAGGCAGTTTTAAAACTTGCCTGTTTGGGGGACAAACCACACACCGCGCAGGAGTTGTGGAGGAGCATGGAACAGCAGACAAATGAGTGGTTGCTGCCAGCGAGCCTCAAGCCCGGCCTGGTGGTGTGCGATAACGGGCAAAATCTCATAGCAGCTCTGGGCCTAGCCGGTTTGACGCACATCCCTTGCCTGGCGCATGTGCTGAATTTGGTGGTGCAGAGGTTCCTTAAAAACTACCCCGATATGTCAGAGCTGCTGCAGAAAGTGCGGGCCGTCTGTGCGCACTTTCGGCGTTCTCACCCTGCTGCTGCTCGCCTGTCAGCGCTGCAGCGTAACTTCGGCCTTCCCGCTCACCGCCTCATATGTCACGTGCCCACAAGGTGGAACTTCACCTTGCACATGCTGCAAAGACTGTGCGAGCAGCAGCAGGCCATAGTGGAGTTTCAGCTGCAGCACGCACGCGTGAGTCGCTCTGCGGAACAGCACCACTTCACCACCAATAACTGGGCCTCCATGCGAGACCTGTGTCAACGTACCGTCCTTAATTCACTCACTGGAGCGCGATCGCAAGATGCGTGAGTACAAGCGCACGCTGGTAGACGCGATGCTGCTGGCATTCCCACCTGACAGCGGGGCCACAGTGGAAGCACAAGGCAGAGGAGGAGGAGGAGGAAGAGGTCGCCAACGCAACCAGGGCACCGCCAGCACCTCAGAAGGCAGGGTTAGCATGGCCGAAATGTGGAAAAGCTTTGTCAGCACGCCACAACAAACAGCAGCACCAGCAGCTCATATGGAACGTCTTAGCAGGAGGCAGCATTTCACCAACATGGTGGAGCAGTATGTGTGCACACGCCTAGACGTACTGAATGAGGGGTCTGCCCCCTTCAACTTCTGGGTCTCCAAGTTGGGCACATGGCCTGAGCTTGCCCTTTACGCCTTGGAGGTGCTGGCGTGCCCTGCAGCCAGTGTATTATCTGAACGGGTATTTAGCACAGCTGGGGGCGTTATCACAGACAAGCGCAGCCGCCTGTCCAGAGACTATGTGGACAAGCTCATGTTCATTAAAATGAACCAGGCATGGATCCCACGGGACTTTTCCGTACCTTGTGCAGAATAGCGATGGATACCGACCTTACCCAGCCATTGTTCCATTTTTGCTCTTTCTCACTCTTTTGGGGTGTACCCTCATTTAAAATTTGTGAAAAGAAGCAGTGTTGGCTACCTCGTCCTCCTCAGGGCCAGATTAACGTAGGGGCTATTGGAGCTGCAGCTCCAGGCCCCTAACTTTATATAGGCCCCGGGTTGGCCATATTCACTGTTACCGCTCTTCTGTCACTTGTAAACACAGAAGTCTGGCTTCTATGCTCGCTTCCCCAGGCAGCTCCCTCAGAACCTCCGCACACAGCACGAAGGCCGGACAAGGAGGGACAGTTGTCGATGTATGGATGTGTTTATGGGCTTCAGAGACAGCATCCCATGTTGAATTAGGCATGCATGGCTGCACCCTTCCTCCTCTGGGTGCATGCCAAGGCACGGCCCTTAAGGCCCTTCAAAATCCTCAGCACCAAGCCCATGATGCTCTTAATCCGGCCCTGGTCCTCCTCCACCGCCGCTTCCACCTACACCGCCCATAGGTGTGCACAGCCTATTGCATTAGGGTGTGCACCCCAAAGTTTAAATACACATGCATGTGTTTGCCTACATGTACATGGCCCTGATACATTACTCTCCCTGCTGGCAAAGTGAAATAGAGCAGAGCAGGTCCGAGGGAGATCTTTCCCATCTCCTCACTGGAAAACAGAGCGATAATGCTATGTGCCCTAGGTGATTAGGGTGTGCCCAGGCACATCCGGCACACCCTGTGTGCACGCCTATGAGACCGCCACATCCACCACCACCTCAACCTCCCTCCTACTCCATATGGGCCTCGTCCTTCAGAGATGAAGAACATTGTTTTATTTTTCTGTTTTTTTTTTGTTGTTTTAAGTTATTTCCCTATCCACATTTGGTGGCAGAGCACTTGCCATGCTCTTAACTACGTTTTGCTGCCATTTGCAGCACTCTAGCCCTTTCCATTGGTGTTTTAGAGCCATTTTAGTGCCTGAAAGTTCGGGTCCCCATTGACTTCAATGGGGTTCGGTGTTCGGGAAAAGTTCGGCAAAAGTCCGGGACACGGACCCGGACTTTTTTTTAAAGTTCGGCCGAACCCGCCGAACACGGACATCCAGGTGTCCGCTCAACTCTAATCTCCAGCCCAGCCTTACCAATAGGTAAGTCTTTTTTTCCTTATCACTGGAAAGTGATAACAGCAGATGCCAGTTTTTTAGACTGGGGAGGAGTTTTCCAGTCCCCCACTGTCCAGGGATCATGGTCACCTGTGGAAGCCAAGCTTCTGATCAATATGCTGGTGCTCAGAGCAATTTGGGGGGCTTTGCAATACTAGACCCCTCCATCTGCGAGGACACTCATTCAGGGTGCAGTCAGACAATGCTGCAGCTGTGGCCTACATCAGCCTCCAAGAGGGCACCAGGAGTCGTTCCTCCTTGAAGGAAGCAAACCAGATCCTCCTGGACAGAAACAAACTGTCCAGGGATCTCTGCAGTCCACAGGAGTTAACAACTGGAAAGCGTACTACCACTGCTTGGATCAAGGGGAATGCGCTGTTAACCCAGATATTTTTAATCTGATAGGGGCATCATAAACTACCTCTGTTTGAAACCAGGACCAAGGATCATCTGGCACTGGCCTCAGATGCCTTGATCATTCCCTGATACAGTTCAAGCTAATCTAAGCCATCCCACCAATATGAAACTTGCCTCGTCTGCTCAAAAAGATAGAGCAAGAGAGAAAAAAAGTGATTCTCAATGCATCAAGCTGGCCCAGAAGAACCTGGTACACAAACTACTCAGACTTTTAACAGATGACCCTTGGCCTCTCCCAGCAGGCCAGATCTGCTTTTTCAGGGCCCTCTATTTCATTCTGATTCTCAGTCTCTAGTTTCAATGGCATGACTATTGAAGTCCAGGCATTAAAAGATAGAGGGGTAGCTGAGTCTGTTATTTCTACCTTGCTAAAAGCAAGGAAAGCCACTTCCAGGAAGATCTTCTATTGTACCTGGAAATCCTTTTTTGCCTGGTGGGAACGCAGGCACTTCAATCCCAGAGATTACTCTGTGCTCTCATATTTTGTCCTTCCTACAAGCAGGTCTTGACCAGAACATGGCCTTAAGCACTCTGAAGGGAAAGGTTATCCAGGATCTCTGGCTTTGCTCTCCCTTGTAAACATGTTTCTTCAAGGTCTACCTCACATTAGGCCCCCATTGCAGAACCCTGTTCTTCCTTGGGATCTCAACTTGGTGCTTTCTGCCCTGCTGAAACCACCCTTGGAACCCAGCAGGAATATTCCATTAGATGACCTCTCCCACAAAGTAGCTTTTTTGTTTGCTATCACTTGTGTTAGACATGTCTCTGAGTTGGCAGCTCTTTCTTGTAAGGAGCCCTCCCTCCTACTTCACAAAAACAAGGTTGTCTTACACCTCAAGAAGGACATAGTCCTACCTTCCTTATGCCCTGCTCCAAAGCATTCAAAGGAAATCTCTCTTCATTACCTGAACGTAGTCAGAGCCATTACAATCTTACAATCTACCTCAAAGCTACCGCTTTGATGAGACAGACAGAATTCCTATTTTTCCTGTTTTTCCAAGGGATACCCTACTTTCATGTTTACCATCATCAGATGGATAAGAAGTCTTATTTCTAGACCTTACACTCTCAAGAACAAACCTCTTCCTGCTCTTTTATACGCCCATTCCATAAGTTTGTTAGGAGTTTCCTGGGTATTTCGGCACTATGCCTCTGTAGCCAAGCTTTGTAAGGCTGCCACCTCATCCTCTGTTCATACCTTTTCAAAGTTCAAAAGTGAATAAAGTGTTCGGCCTCAAGGTTCATCATTTCATTAAATATTTATTTAAGCAAAATCATTTAGCGTTGGGGGGTGCGATTAAGAAATAATTCTGCTCGCCATTTCAAAACGCTCAGGATTTAACAGGGCCTAATATAGCGAGACAAATGTTTTTGTACGTCAGTGACCTGTGGTGATTCCCTTTTCAACCAGTTGCTCAATACTATAGATCTTTATAAGGGCCCTGTATTATTCGAGGAAAAAACTACAATTTTAATTTAATTTATTCCAGAACTTCTTAATCTTGCCAAACTAATTTAACATGTTACTTAGATCTGGAATGATGGCTAACATTTTAAGCACCTGTTATTAATTTTTTGGTATATTTGATATATTTTATTATATCTATCAATAGAAATATACACTGCCTGGCCAAAAAAAAAAGTTGCCACCTGGAACTAACAAAGCAACTAACTAAACTAAGCATGCAGTAATTATCCGATTGGATAGTTACTGCATTTGCCCAAAGAATGAGGTCAGCTGACTACCTGAATATACTGAATGAACAGGCTATTCCATTGTAACAGAACCTTACATTTGACAGAGAATATTTGTGCTTACCTGGTTCATGTGTGTGAAGGATTTCCCAGCAACCCTTCGGTTATTTACACTCCCTGCTATCATATCTCTCTTTGCACTGTGAGCCCCAGGAAGTGACTCCTTATATGGACATTCCATGAAGTCAAGGTATGGCCAGCCTAGAGACGGAATGTCTGCTGATTAACAATGCGCTTTTGTCTACATTATGTTGATTTGGGCTGAAGCAGTTTTTGTTAAGTGTGGTAATGACCTTACCTATTTGTCTGGGTGGATGTCGGGCCATTGTTTAAGTAGTGTCTGATATACTCCCCAGGTGTATAAAAGCCTGTATTCTTGTTTCAATAAAGAGTTGTTTTTCTTGACCCTTCAAACGTAGCCGTGTCTCGTTCCTGGAGGGGGATTTTACTGCATTATTACCCGGTCGTTCAACAGCTGAACCTGACTCTCCTCCTGGATCTTATGGTTGGGATTATACTACTCCATTACTATACAGGGACTTGCTGGGAAAGAGGACGTCTCCAACGGCTGATACCCTCTCACCACAAGGGTAGCCGTTACATCCATCAATGGATTTTTTCTTCCCTGATGGCACGGGCATATTCCAAGATGACATTGCCAGGATTTATCGGGCTCAAATTGTGAGAATGGTTCAGGGAGCATGAGACATATTTTTCACATGTGGTTTGGCCACCACAGAGTCCAGAACTTAACCCCATTGAGAATCTTTGGGATGTGCTGGAGAAAGCTTTGTGCAGTGGTTCAACTCTCCCATCATCAATACAAGATGTTGGTGAAAAATTAATGCAACACTGGATGGAAATAAATCTTGTGACATTGCAGAAGCTTATCAAACCAGTGCCATTGTGAATGCATGCCGTAATCGAAGCCAACTAAATATTAGAGTGTGTGACCTTTTTTTTTTTTTTTTTTTTTTTGGTGGCAACTTTTTTTTGGCCAGTATATTCTATATACTTTTTAACCTCCTTAGCGGTATTCCCGAGTTTTGCTCGGGGTGGAATTTTAGTGCCATTAGCGGTAACCCCGAGCCACACTTGGGGTACCGCCAGGGAGCATCGCTGGATCCTGGTAGAGGTTACTTACCTTGTCCCCGGTATCCCGCGATGTGTCCCTGCAGCACACGCCCAATGTTGTGAGCCCCGGCTTCCGTCTCCTGCGACTTGACGCTTGCAGGGTGGTGGAACCGGTGGCAAATTCAAATAGTAAAACACACAAACACACTGATATATTGTAATCCTATTTGATTACATTACAAAATAAAATAAATTGACATTAGTTTGCCCCCAGTGCCCTTTCCTGCAGTTTTACTATCTATATATATATATATATATATATATATAAATGTGTGTGTATATATATATATGTGTTGTGGGGATTTGCTCTGGTAGGTAGGATTTGCGGGTGCAGTATAGAGGCAAAACAGATGGTTCTTCAAAGTAAATCAGGAGTGTTTTATTTACACTTCAGGAACACAAAAGTAACAGTCTTTCTTGGTGTTAACTCACACCCAACAAAAAGGAAAACTGACAGTCTTAAAGGCAGGTTTAAGCACAGCAACAAGTCCATTCACCTGTGTCCCTTTGGTGCTGTTCACACACAGCAATGGGTCAGCTCATCTGCTTGTAAGCTTTCCAGCCTCAACACTCACTTCCACAGCCTTCTGGTGCCTGGAGACAAATCTCAATCACCTGTTAGGCTGTCTGCCTTATAAACCCCAGGCAAGACCTGGCCTGGAGCGTGGGGAGCAGCCACCCACCCATACCTTAACTGCTCCCAATAAGAGCCGGCCCGGATTCGGCTTTGCAGCCATACTAAAATAGAAAAATGTCAAACAGCACTAGCTGCTGCTGACACAGAATTACCGGCTCTTATCTCACCGAGGCCAGGAACCTCGGTGACACGTATCTTCCGTCGACCACGGATCCATGTGCCCTGCCACAGTGTGTATATATATATAGATATATATATATATATATATATATATATAAAAATGTGTGTGTATATATATATATATATATATATATATGTATATCTATATATATGTATACACACACACACACACACACATATATATATATATATATATATATATATACATATATGTATATATATATATGTATATATATATTTTGTATTAATGTGCATAAAGAAGCCAAGGAAAGATGGAAAAATCTCCACAAGGCATCAAATTACAAATTAGACATTCTTATAATATGTCAACAAAAGTTAGATTTTATTTCCATCATTTACACTTTCAAAATGATAGAAAACAAAAAAATGGTGTCTGCAAAAGTTTGGGCACCCTGCAGAGTTTATATCTTGTACTGCCCCCTTTGGCAAGTATCACAGCTTGTAAATGCTTTTTGCAGCCAGCAAAGAGTCTTTCAATTCTTGTTTGAGGTATCTTTGCCCATTCTTCCTTACAAAAGTCTTCCAGTTCTTTGAGATTTCTGGGCTGTCTGTCACGTACTGCTCTTTTAAGGTCTACCCATAGATTTCCAATTATGTTGAGGTCAGGAGATTGTGAAGGCCATGGCAAAACCTTCAGTTTACGCCTCTTGATGTAATCCCCCGTGGATTTCGAGGTGTGTTTAGGATCATTATCCATTTGTAGCATCCATCCTCTCTTTAACTTCAGCTTTTTCACAGATGGCATCAAGTTACCATCCAAAATTTGCTGAAATTTTATTGAATCCATTTTTCCTTCTACTCGTGAGATGTTCCCTGTGCCACTGGCTGCAATACAACCCCAAAGCATGATTGATCCACCCCCCATGCTTTACAGTTGGACAGAGGTTCTTTTCATTAAATTCTGTGCCCCTTCTTCTCCAAACGTACCTTTGCTCATTCCGGCAAAAAAATTGGATTTTAACCTCATCGGTCCACAGTACTTATATCCAAAATGCATCAGGCTTGTCTATATGTTCATTTGCAAAGTTCAAACGTTGATATTTGTGGTGAGGACGTAGAAAAGGTTTTCTTCTGATGACTCTTCCATGAAGACCATATTTTTACAAGTATCTCTTTATAGTGGAATAGTGTACCACAACTCCAGTGTCTGCCAGATCTTTCTGGAGGGATCGTGCCGTCAAACGTGGGTTTTGAATTGTTTTTCTCACAATCCTGCGAGCTGTTCTGTCTGATATTTTTCTTGGTCTTCCAGATCTTGCTTTAACTTCCACTTTTCCTGATGACTGCCATTTCCTAATTACGTTCCGAACAGAGGATATTGACATCTGAAAACGCTTTGCTATCTTCTTATAGCCTTCTCCAGCTTTGTGAGCGTCAACTATTTTCAGTTTCAGTTTTCTAGACAACTGCTTAGAAGATCCCATGGTGCTGATTGTTGGGGCAAGGTCAGATGAGTCTGGGCATTTAAAACCTTTGAGATTGACATCACCTGGTCTTCCCAGACGATGATTGAGAACAATCCATGACACTGGCAGGTCTCAGCCTGGCAAAGGGGGCAGTGCATGCTATAAATTCTGCAGGGTGCCCAAACTTTTGCAGATGCCATTTTTTTGTTTTCTGTTATTTTGAAAGTGTCAATGATGGAAATAAAATCTAACTTTTGTTGACATATTATAAGAATGTCTAATCTGTAATTTGATGCCTTTTGGAGATTTTTCCATCTTTCCTTGGCTTCTTTATGAACATTAATACACATTTTTACCTGGGGTGCCCAAACTTTCGATCACCACTGTATATACTTTAACTTCTTTATAGTTATTTATTATATTATAATTTATGATTTTGTGTTTCAAACTTTAACATACCCGAGATGTTATAAAGAAGAACGCACAGTAAAAAAAATTAGTATGTAAATAGTTGGTTTGGGCTGCTCGTCCTTAAGAATTACTAACAAAAATAATGGTACCGCTTTCAGCACCTAAAAACAATCATACCGCCAGGGAGGTTAAAAGTTGTTTTTTTCAAATCAGTACATATTGTAGTCTCACCAACGCTGGTGTACCTCATCTCCAAATGAACTCTTTTTTTTGTGTGTGTGTTGTAAACACTTACTGTTATGCTTTATTAAAATTGTCTACTTTTTTATCTTATGACTTCATTAACATCTCATAAAATGCACATTAACGAAAATTCACTGTTTACATTGCTTTTGGGAAAGATTTCCAAAATCGAGTTAATTATACCCTGAGTTTTTTTCACCTAATTGCTTATTCTTCCTAGGATAATCTTGCATCTGCCCATAATTAAAAACAAGTTTATCTGCGATACCCGTCTTCTCCTTCAATTCCATAAGGCGATCAATTGCTTGTTTAGCTCCAAAAGAGGTTCCTTTGAGAAACCTCCGTCACTCAATTCCTGATACTCTATAGATCCTGGGGAGAACTTAGGGTTTACTATAAAAGGCAAAATAATGATAATGTTTGAAACCAAATTTTAATTTTAATTTTCCAAAAATATTCCCAAGGTTTAAGTATAACACAGAATAAACACTGCTCATGAATACCCAACCCCAAAGCTGCTGCTCAAACCACAATACAAACCATATTACAAAGAGCAGCGATTAATCACAATGTGCTCATAAATTGCCCCTCATATATAATACATCCAACAGTGACGAAATAATACAAATTCAAATGAAATAAAGTGGAAAAAGTATTATTAATAAACTGCATGTTCAAAATGGGATATAAATTTTGTGAAAATTCCATACCGGTAATTGCAATAATCAAAGCTTCCCCTGCATCAATGAAAATGTCCCAATAGTGTTCATCTCGTGCACCCTTACCAAGCGCACTCACTGACTGCCAACTTCCAACTTATAGGTAGGTCAAAAGAGCATTGTTCTCAGATGGGTAAAATGGCACTCAAATCACCTCCTCTAAAATCTCAGTATATCCCACAACGTATATACGAAAGATCTAAAACACAGAAACCTAACATAGCATAATACTGCTTTTATTAATTAAAATATATATCGCTAAAGCACCAAAATGTCTCTACCTCCGAAAAATAATTATTACTTACTAGCCAGGCAAATGATAGCCTGACTAATGAAGAAATATTGTACAATAAAACATGCAGTTAACCCACTATACTATGATCATGGCATCCCATCTATTATTTAATGTATGTGCTATATAAAAAAAAAAATGCTGTTTATACCTTATCTCAGAGTGTCTCCCAGTGCTCACGTGACTCCTTGGCTATCTTCTCTGCCTGGCAGACATGAGAGCTGCGGATGATGGAGGCACGTAAACTGACCACGGTGTCAGGGCTCAGCAGCCATGATAAACCGTAGTCAGTTTACAGGGTGGAGTGTATAGCCAGGCAGGATCAGCCAGGTATTTCAGGTGATAGAAGGGGCCAAATTACACAGCACAAGCACTGTGCTATATAACATGCTTTTTTAGGGTAACAAACACTAATATGTGCCTTAGTAGCCCACATGATTGTTTTACATATTAAAGCTGATTTTTTGGAACTAGCCTCTTTCTACTGCAGTAGTAGATGAATGATCCACTACAGACATGAACACTAGCAAGGAAATCTTACTATTGGAGTTCCAAAAATACATAACAAGCCATTGTGTGATTTAGAACTTCATGGTTCACCCATAGCTGCAATATCAGTTTTGAGATGAACTGATCCTTAAAGTGGTTCTAAATCCCAGTGAAGTGACTGGCCTCAGGTGATACACAGAGATTAAACAAATCCTCCTACATAAGTTGTACCTGGTTATCTGCAGTCTTCCGTAGTCAAACATCAGTGTGTGTCAGTTTGCTTCACGGTACAGTATAATCTTGGCCATTGTTATAGAGCTTTGGATTCTATCTTCACCTTCCAATTCCCATTCCACTGTGGACACTCTTTAGTCTAAACTAGGGAGCTAGGGCCTGTGTTGATGGGCTTTTATTAATGTTAGACAGGTTTTTCATTCCTATACAATTTTCAGAGAATCCCCCCTTAAAGCAGGTCAAATGCAGGTCTGAGGAAGTTAAATTTCAGGTAAAATGCATGTGTCAACAAATTCTGAATGATCTCAGAAGCATGTTAAACTGATGGCATCAACATAAGCCGTAAGCTTTTCAACACAGACCTTAAGTCAGGTTCACGTTAGCCCACGTGGTAAAAGCATTGTAACGCTCTGGGTTTTAGCTCAAGGATACTGGATTTGCAGCTGCAGATTTCCACTCAGTAGTCTTGTAGAGATCTTGTTAAATCACCTGATCCAACTCTCTTGACTCATCATAGTGGTTCAGCCTGATTCAGTATGCACATATACAAACACTCAGATAATGATGTTGCAGGAGTGATAGTAATTATGCAAGTAGTAGTGAAATGATACACTGAAGGTATAGGCTCTGAGGAGTGATAATAGATGATGATAAGCACTCAGATAGTGATGTTACAGGAGTGATAGTAGATGATGATAGATAGCAATCACAAGAGCTAGCAATCTAGTACAATCAACAGGTGATAGATAATAGCAAGCAAGATGTACAGGAGTTGCTAAGCTTAGTTCAGTAATGCAGGTTGTAACATATAATAGGCACAAGAGCTAGCAATCTATGTTTAGAAATGCAGATGGTAGATACTGGAGAGCATGTATCCTAGAGCTAGCAATAGTTCTTATAAGCAGGTATAGATAGCAAGCGTTGTTGATAAGAGGGGGTCCCCTGTGGGGTACTTATCAATAGCCAGTAGTGAGGGAGTGTAGGACAAGGTAGCGAGGCTCCGGTCAATCCAGGTATAGGGTATGTAGCTGGAAGATTTGGCAGCGTCAGGTTAGGCAGATATCAGGAGCGGTTGCACGAACAATGTGTGAGTGCAGACCGTCAGTTGAAATAGCCGCTCAGTGCGGCGCCTGATGATGACGTCAGCACTGTTAAAGGAATACACACCTATATGCGTTCCACCTACCTGAGTGGTGGAACGCAACCCGGAAATGAGGTGATAGAAAGGCACTGAGAGTGCCAGGATCTTACAAGCATGCGGGCAGCTGTCAGTGTGAGCTCTGACAGGCAGCAGTGCAATGTGCGTTTCAACACATCATACTTCTAACTTTTTAGCTTTATTTGAAGTGACACTTCATTCATGCCTTCACACAGCAGTGACATGCAGTGCCATCAAGTGTACAGCAGAAAAATGCTGACGCGCTGCACACCATCGCCAACCACCAGCACCAACACAAGAAATGTTTTCTATGTGCCCTAGTGGTGGCTTGCATTTATCCAGTGCAGCTCACCACAGACAGTGTGATTGAGCCCTTAGTCAGGATATTCATAGTCATAAATATATTCATTTGAATTATTTTGCCTTTCTATATGAATTTGTTTTTCCAAGATTCTAAATATAACTATTTTTTTCCAGAAGCAGAAAATTCACCAGGAGTGGAAGAACCAACCAGTTTGGTAGATAAAGAACCAGATCCATCTTCTTTCCAAAGTCCTTCTCCTCAACCCCCTCTTTTTTCAGATTACAAATGTCTGCACAAGAATGTTAACTGGGACATATTGGAATCTGGGGTCCTCTGTCTGACTGGTGAGAAACCTCCATTTTCATTTTAATGATTAGTCCAGCTAGAAATGTGATTTTTTTTTTTTTTAACAACGAAAAACACAAATGTGGTTTTAAATGTTGGGTAGATGCCGATGGGTTGAACCTTCACAGTGTAATCTCTGCAAGTGATTTAGCTCACCATCAACCACCCATAATTGAAATATCAGCCTTGACTGGCCGAAAGTCTGATAAATGTAACCTGCCATATAGGGCAGAGGTCTTCGAATTGTGGCCCTGGAGCCAGATGCGGCCCTTTGCTTGCCTTTGTACGGCCCTTGGATCACTATTCCATCCACTGAAACAAACAATGGGGCATGATTCCTGTTACTGACACCAACAATGGGGCACTATTACTCCCACTGACACCATCACAATTCCTTCCATTGACACCAACGATGGGGCACAAGTCCTTCCATTGACTCACACGAGGGGGCATAATTCTTTCCATTGACAACAACAATGAGGCACAATTCTTTCCATTGACAACAATGATGGGGCACAATTCCTTCCACTGACACTAAATGATGGGGCACAATTCCTTCCATTGACATTATTCATGGGGCACATCTCCTTCCATTGATACGAAAAATGGGTCTCAATTCCTTCCATTGACACCATTCATGGGGCACATCTCCTTCCATTGATACGAAAAATGGGTCACAATTCTTTCCATGGACACCAACGATGGGGTGCTATTCCTCCCATCCACACAAGACATGGCATTGTTTACTCCCACTGGATGCCAGGACATTTTCTACTCCCAATGGCCCTAGTCCCGCCCCCTTAAGTCTGAAGGACAGTAAACTGGCCTTTGTTTAGAAAGTTTTGAGACCCCTGATACAGAATATGACAGTGTTAAATAGATCTTTCAGTAAGATAAATAAAGGCAACATTTAGAATGAGTGACTGTGGCCATCTTAATAGGGATGGGATGTCTAAAGTGTACATGAACAGTAAATACACTTAGGGGTCATGCCGTTCTTCTGAAAATGCATTCCACAATGAATCACTGTTCAGAGGTGTATGACAGGTGGTGAGGAGGTGATATGTTGACTCCTCTCACCTCTTTTACCCTGAAACTGCTGACCCATTATGCACTAAGCTTGGTGCTGTTTGCCGAATGCAACATGGCGTTTAAGTTTACCTTTGCCCTGAGCAGATGCATGCTTTTGTTTAGTTGGGTGGTTAGGGGGCAGTAAAAAATGGCTCCACTGCCAATTTTACTGCCCCCTGGCCACACATGTGAACAAGCCCTTACTACTACACAGAGTTATACATATACTTTGCTTGCTTTCATTTCATGCTGTTTTTTTTAGAGCACTGCTTACGTCCAAAAAAAAAAAAAATGGTACAGTTACCTTATACACATAAAAGAGTGTCATTAATAGTTAACTTTTCATAGCCTGGCTCACATTATCTATGTAGTATATAAAGTTGAGTAATTTTGTGCCTGAATGCCAGCCGTTCCATGTCACAGCATGGGATCTTTTAATTGTATTTGCACATATTGATGTATGTCCAACTCTCTTATTAACCAAATATCTTGCAGCTGTCTTCTAGTTGACAGAATACTTTCAATATGCTCCCTCTCTCTTTGGTGGTAGTGTTGCAGATTTCAGCATCTATTATTACACCATAAGGCTGATTCAGTAAATAGTTCAAAATGCAATTGGAGAGTATATCAACCTTTTGTTAGCAGAAATAGTATATTAAATGATGAGAACACAGTAAACTTCTAAATCCAATTGGCATACTGTCACTGCTGTTTGTTCTGCTTTATTAAATACAATTTTTTTTCTCTTTAACATACTGTTTATAACTGGATGTTAAGAAGCTGGCCAGGAAGCTGGCTGCTGCGTCCTTAACAACCAATGAGTCATCAGCCCAATGTAAAAAAAAAACAATTGCCGGCAAAAAAAAAAAAAAAAAGAAGAAATAAAACGACGTGGGGTCCCCCCCCAATCTATACCAGGCCCTTCAGGTCTGATATGGATTTGGAGGGGACCCCAATACCAGACCCCTGTCTGACCTTGTAGCCCGGCTGGTCAGAAAAAGGAGAGGACAAGTGAGTGCCCTCCCCCCCCCGAACCATACCAGACCACATGCCCTCAACATAGGGAGATGCTTTGGGGCAGCGGGGCCCTGCCCCCCCCCCCCACCTCAAAGCACATTGCCCCTATGTTAATGGAGATAAGGATCTCTTACCCACAACCCTGGGCTGTGGGGGTCTGCAGGCGGGGGGGTTATCGGAATCTGGAAACCACCCAGATGCCGCTCCCCCCATGTGAATGAGTATACATAGTACCCCTACCCGTTCACCAAAAAAGTGTATAATTGAATAAAGACAGTACAAGAGTTTTTAAAAATTCCTTTATTAAAAAATAAAAAAACAATGTCAAATGAAGTAGATCCATCGTCAGTTACGACGCCCGACACACTGCCCCCTTGTGACGTCGGCGGCCAAGCATGCAGCGGTTAATGACGTCACAGGGGGACGGTGCCACCAGGTGATGTCACCGGGTGGCCCTGGCCCTTAGCTATTTAAAAAATGTCACATGGCAAAGGAGGCAGACCGCAAGAGCGTTTGTCGTGATCAGAGCTTTGTTTTTTTCGGGTTTGAGGGTGTCGTGATTATTGATAGATAACAAATCGGGGGACATTGCTTTTTAATTTAGTACCTGTCAAAAACTCTTGTACTGTCTTTATTCACTTTTACTGTGAATGGGTAGGGGTACTATGCACCCCATACTCATTCACATGGGGGGGGCTGGGATCTTTTTGTCGCTAATTTTTATTTTTTTTTTTATTGTCAGCAATTCTTGTTTGTACATTCAGCTGTCAGCGGGGAAGCCCGCTGACAGCTAATGACTCCACGGTTGTTAACCCCCTGGAGCCTAAGCTTTTTTCTGACACTTGTTGCTTACAAGTTAAAATCAGTATTTATTGCTAGAAACAAACATTATATATATTTTATTTAGCAGAGACCCTAGAGAATAAAATGGCGATTGTTGAAATATTTTATGTCACACTGTGTTTGCACAGCGGTCTTTCAAATGCAGTTTTTTGGGAAGAAATACACTTTCATGAATTATAAAAAAAAAACAGTAAAGTTAGCCCAATTTTTTTTTATCATGTGAAAGATGATGTTACGCAGATTAAATAGATACCTAACATGTCATGCTTTAAAAGCACACTCACTGGTTTTCAAACCACACATGCAGGCACGACTTGCATATGCGTTCGCTTCTGCACGCTTTAAATCTTTTTTCCTAATTATTTTATTTTAAATTTTTTCATTTTTTCACTGTCCATTTACCGTATATACTCGAGTATAAGCCAAGTTTTTCAGCATGTTTTTTTCATGCTGGAAAAGCCCCCCTCGGCATATACTCGAGTCACTGGCTCACTTACTTTTTAAAAATGGTGCCGCCCGGGGCCGACATGTCACTGCGCCGTACGCCCGGGAATAGCCGAACGTGTACGAGCTTTCCTGAGCATCAGCGGCGCATGCGCGGGGACGTGTTGGTGCCGGGCGGCGCCATTTTTAAATCGAAGGTGCCTCACCGATAGGTGAGACTCCTTCGCAGCCCCTGCATTTCCTCATGCAGTGCTTCGGGCATGGTACAGGACATTCTCCTCTACCATACCCCCAACACTGCATCTCCTGTGCCATGCCTGTACCTACTGTGCAATGCCTGTACCTACTGTGCCATGCCTATACCTACTTTGCCATGCCTGTACCTACTGTGCCATGCCTATACCATCACCTGTGCCATGCCTATACCATGACCTGTGCCATGCCTATACCATGACCTGTGCCATGCCTGTACCATGACCTGTGCCATGCCTATACCATCACCTGTGCCATGCCTGTACCATCACCTTTGCCATGCCTATACCATCACCTGTGCCATGCCTGTACCATCACCTGTGCCATGCCTATACCATCACCTGTGCCATGCCTGTACCATCACCTGTGCCATGCCTGTACCATCTCCTGTGGCATGCCTATACCATGATATGTGCCATGTCTGTACCGTGACCTGTGCCATCTCCTGTACCATTCCTGAACCATCTCCTGCACCATGCCCGCAGCCCCTGTTTTATGTCTCGTGGTGGTCCAGTTGGGTCCAGTAGCTGCTGCATTTCCCACCCTAGGCTTATACTCGAGTGAATACATTTTCCCACTTTTTTGTGGTAAAATTGTTTTGAATGCTGTCATTCTTTTTTAAAATCTGGTGCCTTTAAGGCTCTAGTACCCGGAAGTGATGTCATGACATCGCTTCCGAGTTTTTACATCGGAGA
The DNA here is from genome assembly GCF_965119305.1 of Pelophylax lessonae. Classification (NCBI taxonomy): domain Eukaryota; kingdom Metazoa; phylum Chordata; class Amphibia; order Anura; family Ranidae; genus Pelophylax; species Pelophylax lessonae. The sequence goes on along the minus strand of NC_138768.1, from coordinate 312,830,184 downwards.
CCCGATCAAAGCTGAATCCTGGTTTGTTCAGGTACTCGGCCAGCCGGCGGACGTGTGGGATGGGAGACGGGCAAGCCGCGAGAAGTGACGGGGGGGGGGGGCACTCCTTGTAATGACAACTGAGTGGCTGCTCAGCTGCATTGGTTGTCATTACTCTAGCTGCAGGCATCACTCTGGTACAATCCCCTGAAGCTGAGACCACATATTTGCATTCTGTCGGCGTGAAGGGGTTAAGGATGTGATGGCCAGCTTCCCGGCCTGCTCCTTAGCAGCCAGCTATACACTGTTTGTTAAAGAGGAAAAAAAACGTGAAACGCAATCTGCTGAGGGAAAAAAAAGTCCCTGACCTTTTCCACAAATGCAGAGGTTTAAAAACGCATAGAGGTGAATGTGTACCATAGGAAACAATGTTAAATGGGCTGTAGTGTGTTACTGCAAAATGCACTAAAAAATGCATAGATGTGAACGTAGGGTTAATATGCCGAGCACAAGTATTTTATTTCTGAGTTGCTGGTATCTCTTTGAATATACTTATGTACATAACTGTGAGTTTATAATATCATCAAATGTTTGTTGTATAATTGTAATGTGGTACCAACATCCCTGGTAATGATGCAAAAAAACAAGGAGTTAAGTGAAAACCCTGGTGTGAGGGTCTAACACAAACACCGTGTTTAGAATAGAAAGGATCCAGAAGGGGTGAAATAGAGAACTGAACAGAGAGGGAGAAAACAGAGAAACCTGGGAGTGAGAGAATCACACGCCGGAGAAAAGAAAAAGAAAAGGAATGCAAAAGGAGAAAAAGAAAATATAGAGTTGGCAAGAAGGGGGGAAAAAAAGATGAAAGGAAAAAGCAGGAAAAACCAAGGGAGGGTAATAGGGAGGGAAGAAGGGAAGAAGGGGAAAAAGGAGAGGGGGAAAAAGGAAAGAAAAGGAAGGGGGGAGGAAAAAGGGGGGGGGGAAGAAAAAGAAAGAAAAAGTTGGATAAAGAAATATATATAAGAAAAGAAGAGATAAGAGAGAAGAATGGTTGAGGGCTAGTGGGATTTTAACGGTACTTGGATCAACGATGGAAAACCACCATGTATAAAAATATATAAATTTTATTATTCCATTAAAAATTACATACAAAATAAAGAAGAGAAATTATAAAATAAAAAATTGTACAGAACAGATTACCATCGTAGTCATATCAATTACATACAGTTCTGAACATTGCAGGCAGTATAGATGTTATACAAGCTCCGGTGACCCCAAACCAGGGTACCGGGCATTAACCCAACATGTTTCGCGGGTTTCAACACTCCGCTTCTTCAGGGGTGTAGGATTATATAATATATTAATTTGCCTTAGAGTTCCTGTATGTGATAGTATCGGTATCTGGTAGCTCATGAAATGCCCATAGGGTTGTTTGGCCAGACAGTGTGGCACTTCTTTCAAACTTTAGTTAGATGTATGCAAGTGTATCTGTAATTACATCTGGATATCCCAAGTAGTTCTTTTTTGGCTCCAAATTTGCATATAAGCAATAATGGAGGGATATATAAGTTTTCCGGGTGAAGGCTCCCTTTAAGGAGGTAAGAGGCACTTGGATATCTCGTGTCTGGTCTGCTGATGTGCACCCCGGCCGGGGTTCTGCAATGTTCAGAACTGTATGTAATTGATATGACTACGATGGTAATCTGTTCTGTACAATTTTTTACTTTATAATTTCTCTTCTTTATTTTGTATGTAATTTTTAATGGAATAATAAAATTTATATATTTTTATACATGGTGGTTTTCCATCGTTGATCCAAGTACCGTTAAAATCCCACTAGCCCTCAACCATTCTTCTCTCTTATCTCTTCTTTTCTTATATATATTTCTTTATCCAACTTTTTCTTTCTTTTTCTTCCCCCCCCCCTTTTTCCTCCCCCCTTCCTTTTCTTTCCTTTTTCCCCCTCTCCTTTTTCCTCTTCTTCCCTTCTTCCCTCCCTATTACCCTCCCTTGGTTTTTCCTGCTTTTTCCTTTCATCTTTTTTTCCCCCCTTCTTGCCAACTCTATATTTTCTTTTTCTCCTTTTGCATTCCTTTTCTTTTTCTTTTCTCCGGCGTGTGATTCTCTCACTCCCAGGTTTCTCTGTTTTCTCCCTCTCTGTTCAGTTCTCTATTTCACCCCTTCTGGATCCTTTCTATTCTAAACACGGTGTTTGTGTTAGACCCTCACACCAGGGTTTTCACTTAACTCCTTGTTTTTTTGCATAACTGTGAGTTTATTTATAAAAGGTAGCCCAATGACCCTATAGGATCTATGTAAAAGACAGTGTTAGCATTAGAAATTAGCTGAAAATTCCCCAAACTGCAAGGCTGAAATATTTAATACAGAGCCACTTTGCTACCTTCCAATACTATATAAATACTGCAGATGCCAACAGCCCACACCCATGTTCAGCTGTTTTTTAAATTTTCTATCTATCTGCTGTGCGAGTCTTTAGTTTCTTAAAGTATAACTAAAGGAAACACTTTTAAAAACAAATTTGGATAGAGTGGAGAGGAATTGGAACACCGGTCAGTTTTTATTGCTGTCTGTGCCCCCTGTTAGGGAGATTCACCCTCTCTATTCCTGTTCTAGTCCTGTTTACTATTATCATTGAAAGTGAAAGTAAAAGAAAATCCCAAATATTGGGTTGTCCCCAGAAGAATAATAGAGGGGAAATCTTCCAATGGGGATGCTAATTGTGGTGACCTGGGGTTTCCCAAAGAATTCCATTATTTGCAGGGATTTCCTTTCACTTCCTGTTTGGCTATGGGACAGGAAGTGATGGTAAATCTCCACAATGGGACGCAGTTTATGAAAAAAAAAATCTGACAGTTGTTATAACCCTCCATTACTCTATCCAAAATGAAAAAAAAAGTTCTACTTTAAGCTACACATTCAGAATTTATCAGAAGCCCTATTGACATCCCCAGGCTTGATAAACGTTGATTTAAAAATAGATGGGTGGAAAATTATTGGGCGAACAGTGACTGCATCCTATCAGATGGTATTCGGATGGTATTGTGGCAGCCACTGGGTCCTTTGGCTGCCTGAATACAGTAGCTGGCAGAGGAGATTACTCCATTCACTATGTTTAGCGGGCCGAAGGCGAGAAAATATTATATGCATGGTTAGCTTTCGTTAAAACACTCATATTTCTTCTCCACATTTCATGGTTTTTTGAGTTTACTCTGTCATGCTGTTTCCTTTCACTTCTTATTTTAAATTTATTTGGTTGCCATGATTGATTGGCAAAAATACATGAGATTGTAGGTCGCACATTCACCACCAATTTTTTAATACTTAAAATACTATATAAATAAACAGACATGCAGCAAAATGGTATTTAAATGGCCGCGGCACCTTTATTGGTATTAAACCTGACCAAATCCTGTTTGTTATTTGGCAACATTTCTGAAATACGAAGCTCAGCAAAGAAAATCAAAACAAAAGCTAAATGAAATAGCAATGCTTTGTATTCTGAATTAGAAACTAACATAGTGGCTAAACAAAGCTTGGATAAAAGGTTAAAAGATATTGGCCTACACATATCTGGCTTTAAATTTACTTTTTATATCCCTTAAGAGCCTGCCTGACCAAGAAAAACTATTACAGGCAGGTAAATTATGGAGTTTAAGCACTTATACTGCGGCAGGCTGGCTGGGCTGCGCGAACTGATGTATAGGTACGTCGGTTCGCGGGAGCGCCCCCATTAGGCAGTGGGGAAGCCGATCCACGGGGCCAGTGGCCACGATTGCTCACCATGGAGAGAGAATGGCGATCTGCTGTTGTAAACACAGCAGACCGTTTCTCTCTGGAATGAACACAGAGGGCCTGTGATCCTCCTATTTAGTCCCTCCCCATACAGTTAGAAAACAACCCCTAGGCTCACATTTAACCCTTTGATCGCCCCTGGGTTAACCCCTTCCCTGCCAGTGTCATTAATACAGTAACAGTGCATAATTTTAGCACTGATTACTGTAGTAATGTCACTAGTCCACCCAAAAGTGTCGAAAATGTCAGTTAGGGGTCCGCAATGTCACAGTCCTGCTAAAAATCGATCGCTGCCATTACTAGTAAAAAATAAACAAATAAATAAAAATGACATAAGTCTTTTCCCTTTGTTTGTAGACATGATAACTTTTGCGCAAACCAATCAAAATACACTTATTGGGATTTTGTTTACCAAAAATATGTAGCAGAATACAAATTTGCCTAAAATTATGAAAAAATTTGATTTTTACATTTTTTTATTGGGAATGTTATATAGCAGAATGTGAAAAAATTGTTTTTGTTTTAAAAATTGTCACTCTTTTTTGGTTTATAGCGCAGAAAATAAAAATCGCACAGGTGATCAAATACCACCAAAAGAAAACTCAATTTGTGGGAAAAAAAGGACATCAATTTTATTTGAGTACAGAGTCGCACGACCACGCAATTGTCCGTTAAATAACGCAGTGCAGAATCCCAAAAAATGGCCTGGTCAGTAAGGAGGCAAAACCTTCTGGGGCTGAAGTGGTTAAGAAAAAAAGAAACCCCTGCTAAAGTTTTATTAATGTGATTAAAATAAATTGCAGTTGCATGAAGGAAAAAAAGAAAAGCTAAAATGGATTGTTCGGTAGGTGAATAACTGGAGAGGCCTAATTCTTTAATAAATAAAAGTCACCTCCGCCATGCAACTGAATAATCAGTCCATGTTCTAGGTGCAACTGAATTTTTTTATGGCCGATATAACTGGTATTAGATCAGGTTCCACAAATGATTTTGGTAGGCATACCCGACAATGTCTGCATCTGGCAAAAGTTGTCTGAAACGGGCCATCTGGAAGCGAGATAATGCATCAGCAATAGCATTCTGCTCACCTGGTACAAATTTTGCTTTAACCCAAATATTTAATCTTATACATAACAAAACCAGATGAAGCAAAGGCTAAATAATAAATATAGATTTGGAATATAGGCAATTCAGGGCAAAAAATTACTGAATTATTAATAATCCTTTTATTGACAAAATAATCCCCCCAAATTTCAAAAGCTACAACCACTGGAAAAAGCTATAACAAGACTATGTTATTCCTGGCTTTGTTAGCACCCCAAGCTGGAGGCCAGGAACCACAACACCAATGTGTACGAAAAAAAGCCACAAAACCAAAAGAACCGGCAGCATCTGTATATAGCTCAAGGTCTGCAGAGAGAACAAAGTCTTTCTGAAAAAACAACCGGACGTTGTAATCAGTCAAAAAATTGTGACCATACCAACATGTCATCTTTAATATCAGAAGTCAAACAGATATGCAAAAAAGGGGATTTAAGCCCGGACATAGCCAAGGACAATCTCCTTAAAAAAATTCTGCCCATTGGTATTATTCGTGCTGCGAAAGCCAGGAGACCTAAAAAGGTTTCAAGCTCTTTCACTAAAACTTTCTTTCTTCACAGAAAAAAAGCAATCAAAGATTGCAGCCTAGCATTTTTAAGTGAAGGAAGCTGATACAGAAACAACGTAGTATCAATGGTAATCCCCAAAAATTCAATAACTGGAGATGGAAAAACTGTTTTATCCATAGCAAGGGGAAGAAAAAATAACCGCAATAGTAACGGACAGATAGGAAAATCCAGAGGACCAATAAAAAGGAAGTTGTCCAGATAATGGATTACTCCGTCAAATCCAGATTCATACAGTGGGTACGGAAAGTATTCAGACCCCCTTAAATTTTTCACTCTTTGTTATATTGCAGCCATTTGCTAAAATCATTTAGGTTCATTCTTCTTCCTCATGAATGTACACATAGCACCCCATACTGACAGAAAAACACAGAATTGTTGACATTGTTGCAGATTTATTAAAAAAGAAAAACTGAAATATCACATGGTCCTAAGTATTCAGACCCTTTGCTCAGTATTTAGTAGAAGCCCCCTTTTGATCTAATACAGCCAGGAGTCTTTTTGGGAAAGATGCAACAAGTCTTTCACACCTGGATTTGGGGATCCTCTGCCATTCCTCCTTGCAGATCCTCTCCAGTTCTGTCAGGTTGGATGGTAAACGTTGGTGGACAGCCATTTTTAGGTCTCTCCAGAGATACTCAATTGGGTTTAAGTCAGGGCTCTGGCTGGGCCATTCAAGAACAGTCACGGAGTTGTTGTGAAGCCACTCCTTCCTTATTTTAGCTGTGTGCTTAGGGTCATTGTCTTGTTGGAAGGTAAACCTTCGGCCCAGGCTGAGGTCCAGAGCACTCTGGAGAAGGTTTTTGTCCAGGATATCCCTGTACTTGGCCGCATTCATCTTTCCCTCGATTGCAACCAGTCGTCCTGTCCCTGCAGCTGAAAAACACCCCCACAGCATGATGCTGCCACCACCATGCTTCACTGTTGGGACTGTATTGGACAGGTGATGAGCAGTGCCTGGTTTTCTCCACACATACCGCTTAGAATTTAGGCCAAAAAGTTCTATTTTGGTCTCATCAGACCAGAGAATCTTATTTCTCACCATCTTGGAGTCCTTGTTTTTTAGCAAACTCCATGCGGGCTTTCATGTGTCTTACACTGAGGAGAGGCTTCCGTCGGGCCACTCTGCTAAAAAGCCCCGACTGGTGGAGGGCTGCAGTGATGGTTGACTTTCTACAACTTTCACCCATCTCCTGACTGCATCTCTGGAGCTCAGCCACAGTGATCTTTGGGTTCTTCTTTACCTCTCTCACCAAGGCTCTTCTCCCCCGATAGCTCAGTTTGGCCGGACGGCCAGCTCTAGGAAGGGTTCTGGTCGTCCCAAACGTCTTCCATTTGAGGATTATGGAGGCCACTGTGCTCTTAGGAACCTTAAGTGCAGCAGAAATCTTTTTGTAACCTTGGCCAGATCTGTGCCTTGCCACAATTCTGTCTCTGAGCTCTTCAGGCAGTTCCTTTGACCTCATGATTCTCATTTGCTCTGACATGCATTGTGATCTGGAAGGTCTTATATAGACAGGTGTGTGGCTTTCCTAATCAAGTCCAATCAGTATAATCAAACACAGCTGGACTCAAATGAAGGTGTAGAACCATCTCAAGGATGATCAGAAGAAATGGAAAGCACCTGAGTTAAATATATGAGTGTCACAGCAAAGGGTCTGAATACTTAGGACCATGTGATATTTCAGTTTTTCTTTTTTAATAAATCTGCAACAATGTCAACAATTCTGTGTTTTTCTGTCAGTATGGGGTGCTATGTGTACATTCATGAGGAAGAAGAATGAACCTGGATGATTTTAGCAAATGGCTGCAATATAACAAAGAGTGAAAAATTTAAGGGGGTCTGAATACTTTCCGTACCCACTGTACATAAGAACCCATTGAAGCAAAATGGCAAAGACTTCAAATAATAACAAGACAGGGAACAACCCATAGGAAGAAACATATCAAAGAAAAAAAAACCTTCAAAACAAAAACCTAAAGAATTAAACGATTCAGAAGAGATGGGTAACAATCTAAAAGCTGACTGAATATCCGCTTTTGCTAGTAATGCTCAATATCTAAAATTCTTAATCAGCTAAATCGCATCATCAAAAGTTGCATATGTAACTGAGGACAAGGAGGCATCAATTTCATCATTTAAAGAACTACCTGAAGGGAAAGAAAGATGATGGATGAGACGATACAAGTTTGGCTCCTTTTTTTAGGTATCAAACCCAAAGGGGATACCCGGAAGTTCTTAAAAGAGGGGGGGGGAGAAAAGGACTAGCTACCCTACCCGCTGAAATGTCTTTAATTAATCTTTCTCTTACTACTTCACTTTGCATTAAACTGACTTTAAATTCTTGGCAATATTACAACCGGGACCAGAAAAAAAAGCGGAAGCTTAAAACATGTGGAAAAACCTTCAATTAAAAGCTGGGCCTTCTCTTTGTCTGGGCATAGCATTAACCATGGGGACATTTTTTCCAGCCTCACTGGTGTGCAGGCTTTTGGAATTGTCTCTTGAATTTTGATTGTGTGAGGTCCTTTTAAAACACTTAGATACGGGATGAGTACCAAAACAAAATGAACATTCATGCCTATAACAGCATGAAGTTGACCATTTACATTGAGTTTCATTACAAGTGTAGCATACACCCTTTTTATAAACTGATGCAAAATTAGGATTTGATACCATTGGCTGTTTTGAAAAAAACAGGTTTCTGAGGGATAATGAGGTTTAACCACAACCCCACGTCCTTCATCCCCCATTTAAGATTGGGATAGATCGCAATATTTTGCCGGAAGTATTCGTCAAAGTTGAACCACCTATGTCCGCCAAAATTCATATAAGCCTCAAGAATATGTTCCAAATGTTGGAACAGGCCATTACATTTTTCAGGATGTTTCTCATCCATGACGGCTGAAAAAATGCAGAAAGCCTGCAACCAGTTATAAAGAGATATAAAAAGATCTACTAATCGGACAGCGCCTATTCTCTTTAGCACGTTCTTCTATCATTTTTATTTGAAAAATTCTTTGAATTAGTAGTGATAACAAATCTACACTGTACCCAAATTACATTTTAATCATTTTGTTCACACAAATAGAGCTTTCTTTTGGTGGTATTTATTCACAATTGTTTTTTTTATTTAAGTGAAAAAGGAGCAAATAATTCGAAAAAAAACCCCAATATTTTCTACTTTCTGTTTTAAAAGAAATCCAATAAAATCTAATTTCCTCATCAATTTAGACCAGAATGTATTCTGCTACATGTCTTTGGTAAAAAAAAATTCTGGAAAGTGTATGATAATAGGCTTGTGTGAAAGTTATAGAGTCTACAAGCTAGGCTACGTATCATTTAAAATTAATTAATCCTGATATACTGACTACCTATCTAATTTCTTGAGGCCAGGACAGGACAATAGTCAGGACAGTACAAATACCCCCCAAATGACCCCTTTTTGTAAAGAGGACAGTCCAAGGTATTTAGTGAGTATTTTGAAGTTGCAATTTTTTGCCCACAATAGTTTGGGTAATGAAGATTTTTTTTCTTCCACAAAATTGCAATAAAACCATTTTTTTTTCTTACACATGGCATTGATAAATTTGCAATTACACTCCAAAATACATTCTGCTACTCGTCCTGAGTATGGTGATAGCACATGTGTGAGACTTGTCCACAGCCTGGCCACATACAGAGGCCCAACATCCAAGTAGCACCGTCAGGCGTTCCAGGAGCATAAATTACACATTTCATTTCTTGAGTACCTATCACATTTTTGAAGGCCTTGGATATTTTTTTAGCCATGTGAACAGATGTGTGCAGATGATTCCTGGGACAGATGTGTGACAGATGTTGATCACTGGGATGTGGCAGATATTCACTGGGACAGATGTGGCAGATGTTCACTGGGTCAGATGTGGCAGATCACAGACAGATGTGGTAGATCATGGACAGATGTGGCAGATGATTACAGACAGATGTTGCAGATGATTACTTGCAGATGTGGCGGATTATGTGAGCCAGATGATTACAGACAGATGTGGCAGATGATGTGCGCCAGATGATCATGGACAGATGTGGCAGATGATCATGGATAGATGTGGCAGAAGATCACGGACAGATGTGGCAGATGAACCCAGACAGAGGTGGCAGATGAACACAGACAGAGGTGGCAGGTGATGTGCACCAGATGTGTGCCAGATGATCACGGACAGATGTGGCAGATGATCACAGACAGATGTGGTAGATGATCACAGACGGACGTGGCAGATGATGTGCTCCAGATGATCACGGACAGATGTGCCAGATGATCACGGACAGATGTGCCAGATGATCAAGCACAGATGTAGCAGATGATCATGGACAGATGTGGCAGATGATCATGGACAGATGTGGCAGATGATGTGCGCCAAATGTGCGCCACATGATCATGGACAGATGTGGCAGATGATCACAGATAGATGTGCCAGATTATCACAGACGGGCCAGATGATCACAGAACAGATGTGCCAGATGATCACAGACAGATGTGGCAAATAATCATGGACAGATGTGGCAGATTTACGGAAAGATGTGGCAGATGATCATGGACAGATGTGGCAGATGTTTACTGGGACAGATTATTTTACTGGGACAGATGTGTGACAGGTGTTTTACTGTGATGGGGACACTGTTTTGGGGACACTAGCTGGGTGATCAGTGAGTAAAAAGAAGTAAAAGTGCTGTAAACTCACTGTTCCCAGCTGGCAGCACAGATCCGCTTTCCTTCTCACTGACAGACTGTGTGAGGAGAAGCAGAGCTGATCGCTGTGACAATGGCTGTGTTTACATTACATGATTGGACACAGCCGTCATGTGATCAGGATGGCCAATCACAGAGCCCTCCTGCCGAGCGGTGTCTCTGGGGGACACAGGCACATCGGGATTGCGCAGCTGCGTGGGCACGTGGCCGCGCAATCTCTCTCCTTCTGAATGACATTGAGGAACATCCACTTAGAAGGAGGAAGCTCTCACTTGGCTGTATATGTGCAGTGGCCGGGTGGGAGGAGGTTAATAGAGGTAGCCAAGTGAAAACCCAATGGGGACATTTCACAAGGCAAAACCTCCTTGTAACAGACCTCAGGGACAGAAGAAACATAGACAGTAGCAGGAGTGGCAATTGAATCAACAATCTGACTAGTTTCAGAGACTGAGGCAGGGATAGACTGAGCAGACCATACATCTCCAGGAGAAGACACAGACAGTAGCTGCTGAGCAGGCAAAGATTCGGTAAATGTAATCAATGCGTTAATTATTGTGTAATTAAAAAACCTTGAGAAGACTCACCCACCTGCATAGGCTCCGAGTGGATAGGAATGACTGGAATGTTTTCCCCCTGTGTGGGTGGATTTCCAGCTGCAGACCTCACCGGGGATGCTGAATGCTAAAGGGACACCTCTGTATCCAGACATAACGGCCTGGATAACTGTGCTGCTGTTGCCCTAGAAACTGAAGAGGCTTGCCTGGAGCCAGCTGCTGCAGAGGGAGGAGCCAACCCACCTGAGGGCAAATAGCACTGAGGCCACCCTCGTCTCTCACAGCTGCGACTCTGGGATGGCGAGAAAGCCTGCATCCTCTTCTTAAGCTGCTGACCAGCGTGCTGGACTCCTGGGGCGATGCTCTCCTGCTCCTCCTCTGGTAGGCAGGTCCTCTCCCTCTGACTTGCCGCAGCAGAGGACCCCTGACATTCCGGTGGGAGGCTCCGCTGAAGCCAGCAGACCAGGTAATGTTGAGCCGCAGTAGGCACTGCCCTCTGGGGCTGCTCCAGCTTTGGCTTGGCTCTTACAGGGGGGGCTGATGTTCTTCGGTGTCTTTCCCTGCTGGATCCTCTTCTTACAGCACCAGGCACCATCGCAGCCACTCCTCGCCTCCTTCCGATGCCGCCTTCTCCAAGACTTCCCTCACCAGAATCTTCATGTCCTGTCACGGCTGGCGAGCTCCTGTATTAGCTCTTGTAATATAGCCAATGGAACTCACCAAGTCGATCCAGAAAAAATGCGGTAAGATTCAGTCATCAGAGGCCTTATGTAGCCCCTCAGATACATGTGCAGGAATTTTCCAGAAGGAAACGTGTTTCCCGCTTCAAATACCCATGACAGGCAGCATAAAATTGAAAGCTATGCTAACCTAAATTTTATAAAATTTTTTTAAATTAAAGTTTGTGGCGGCCACAATCCCATGTCATGGGCCCTTGAGTTGTGCTCACTTCAGTCTGAAATGATTGAGCGCTACACTCTGTATTCCTAAGTACCATGCAATCCTCTAATAATTCAAATATTCAAAAATATATATATATATAAAAAAACAATCCATGTATAGTACTAATCTTGTTAGTCCAAAAAGTACTTGAGTGTTTGAAAATGTTTTAAAATATATATAAAGTGTCAAGTTCACATGCTGTGCTTCAATAACATTCCACTCAAGGGGGCTCAATTCCTTGCGCTTCACAGACCTGTATATCCTATTCCACCACTATTAACCGCTCACCTCCCGCTTTGAGCTATGTTCTAGGTCATATGCCCTTGTCTCTTTAAGGGTGCTCAATGGATGCATCTGGGCTCTCCCGGATCTCCACCCATCTCTGTTGTCACCATATACAACAATCCAATACCCCACCCATGATCACTCAGAAGTAAGACATACCTCTTATAGTGTAATGTTTAAAAATAACCACCTTTATTAAAATTCTAAATAAAATGTACTCACATTTCTGAGTGCACTACCAGCTGGTGCACTACAGACAAATAGCAAATGTCTAAACTCAGTATTCCATGTGGGGCATCATCCTTGTAGTCTGCAACTTGTGGGTAAATAAATGTGTGACTCTTCCCTTAAGGCTGTTAGCTATCATGTAATATATGCCAATACCTCCTCAGGTTAGCTACCATCCACTCCAGAGAAACTATCTACGTTGCGGGCTTTGCCCTTTACGCGTTACGCTATAGGCGTTGCTTATTCAGAGGGAGAAAAAAAGATTGACTGAAACGCAGATTATTCTCTTTGTGAACAGAAAAAAACTTGAACATGATTGTAACTGCCAGCCATGCACAGTGGCACTCATAGCTGCCAAATGAGTGTAAGGGCTCATTTACGCTCGCGACAGCCCTTGCTGCCTCTAAAAAAAGAGATTCAGGGTGGATCACTTTTCAAAAGGCAGTTGACAGGCAGCTGGAATGTGATACCGGTATATGGCCTCCTTGGTGCCTGTTTAAACCCTGTAAACCAGCACCGCCGCACACATTGCCCCATTTTATTGACAGGGGGTATAATTTTTGCCATGGCATGTATACAGACATCCAGATGTCTTTGAAATCTCAGGGGAGGCAGTCGGAGGACAGCAGTAAAACCACCACTTAACCACCTATTTTTGCCACCCTCTGACCACAAGTGTAGACTAGGCACTGGTGGTGTAAACTAGTACTAGTATGACTTTATTTTGAATAAGATTAGATTCCAAACACAAGAAGGAAAAAAATGTATAAACATAATCATAGAATAAATTAACATGACGTAATGACAATTTATTTTAAAGCACGCCTTTGTGAGGAAAAAATTTTTTTAATTCATGGGAATTATTCAGATTTTTGCATGAATAGTTCCTAAAATTGATCCAACAGCTGAGCATCCTGTCGCTTGCAACAAATGCCTGTTGCTCAAAAAAATACATTAACTACTTTTCAGGCAGAGTTGTCCCCATAAACTTCTATGGAAACCCTTAAAAAGCACGACATGAGCTTTTTTCCAAAAGTTTTGTTGCACTTTTTCTTCTCACACAGCAGCTTCCCACCCCATTTTCAGCAGCACACCACACTTTTTAGTTGAAAAATGCCTGAAAAATACCTGACAAAAGCTGCAAAAGCAATTGCAATTATTCTCTAAAAAATGCTCAAACACTTGAAAACATGACAGGTGTGATTGTAGCTTGAAGAAGCATAGGGGGCACATTTGGACCAGGGAAGGATCCAGAGTCTAGTCTCGGGAGGGGCACTGCCCGAAAAGGTATCGCCGCGATCATTAGAGCGAGAGCAATAATTCCATCCCTAGACCTCCTCTGTAACTCTAAACTGGTAACCTGTAGAATTTTTTAAAGCCTATGGAGATTTTTAAGTACCAAAGTTTGTTGCCATTCCACGAGCGTGCACAATTTTGAAGCATGAATTTTGAAGCATGACATGTTTGATATCAGTTTACTTGGGCGTAACATTATCTTTCACATTAGAGAAAAAAATTGCTAACTTTATTGTTTTCGTATTTTTTTATTCAAATACGTGTATTTTTTCCAAAAGAATTGCGTTTGTAAGGCCGCTGCGCAAATACGGTGTGACATAAAGTATTACAACAATCTCCATTTTATTCTCTGGGGTCTCTGCTAAAACATATATATATATATATATATATATATATATATATATATATATATATATAATATTTTGGGGGTTCCAAATAATTTTCTAGCAAAAAATACAGATTTTAACTTGTAAAAAAACAAGTGTCAGAAATAGGCCTTGTCCTTAAGTGGTTAATGATCAAGTCCAGCTTTACAGAATAGTGGGTAGACAAATAATAAATTGCAACTGTGTTTTCTACATATGAAAACACTTTTTTTCATAAATATGGGAACCATACCTGACTGCATTGTGTGATTTTAGACAATAAAGTGTATTAGAGTGTATTAATTGTACTCACTTTTATAGGTAGGGAGTAGCTCCCATGGAAGAGCAGTTGAGGCTCTAAGGAGACAGCCAGGCTGAACCAGCATCACACGTCTGCTTGCATCTTTCGCCTCGCTGGCCTGGCCTGGAGCCTGGAGAAGCTGGAGGGAGGAGGCGGGTGGAGCCAATACTCCACTAGGCGTGTGGTGGAGGAGGAAGAAGGCTCCGCTCTGAATGCTGGGGCCTCACTCTCCTCCTCCTTAGGCCGTTGTGACATCACTGGTTGCTAGACGCCAGGCGGTGTAATGTTCTGGTACCTTTGGGTACCCTAATTACTCTTTCATAAGTGTATGCGCCCCACCATTCTCTTTTGGTAAGGTGCGCATACACCTTTAAGACTGATGCTGTCATCACTGAGCGCCGGACTGATGGCTATTTAGATCGCCGGCTCTCACTCACATGTGTTCGTTCAAACTGCTTTGTGCCTTGATGCTAACCTGTCTTGAAGCTCTCATGCTTGCAAGCTTACCTCGCTGTCGGAACCACGCTGCGCTGATCCCTGTATCCCGCTACCGGATCATCCGCTCTTGCCGAACCTCTCCTCTGCTACATTGCTATTAGTGATAAGTACCCCGTAGGGGAAACCTCTATAACGTTCATACTAAAGCTCACACTATCTAGCTCTGCATACTAAGGACTATTACTACATCTGCATTATCTAAGATTGCTAGCTCTTGAGCCTACTACCACCTGTTCTTGCACTGGGTTGATCTCTCTTGTATGTCCACCTGCTACTCTGTCATCTGCTACCATACATGATTGCTAAACCTATCTGCATCTCATCTGCTACTATCTTACTTTCAAGAACATTTCCTTTCAAGTGTCTGTCATCTACCATCTCTACCCAACCTGTCTCTTCAGCCTATCATCACTGTGTTACTATATACATAAGTCACTCTAGGAAACATCTTATTGAGTGTGTGTATTTTACTTGCTGAATTGAGATCCTCCACACATGATGAGTCATTGAGAGTTGGGAATGGTGTCTCAGCGTTTCTCTACATGACTACTGAAGTGGAATATTTCTGCAGCTGAAAATCCACACCATACATAAAACGCAGGAGCGTTACAGATTGAACGAACCACAAATGGATTCAGCAGAAATAACCACTCAGATGACACAATTAAAACAGCAAGTAACTGCGTTAATACACGCATTTGCTGAATTAAAAGAAGACAATCAGGCTCTGTCGCAGCAGGTAATTAGACTGACACAACTTACCACTGCTCAGTCCCCTGAACCCAAAATGAATCCTCCTTTGGTATTTACAGGCGATCGCAAAAAATTTCGCGAATTTAAAAACGCATGTGAGTTACTTTTCTTGCTAAAACCCCGTACCTACCTTACTGATCACATTAAGGTTTGTACTATTATTTCTTACCTAACAGGCGATCCTCGGGCCTGGGCAGACTCTCTTTTTGAGAAAAGCGATCAGCTTCTCAACTCCTATGCCTTGTTCCTAGCAGAACTCACTAGCCTATATGATGATTCCAATAGGCAGAGTACTGCCGATCTTCAATTAAGATCCTTGAAACAGGGTAGGAGACCTGTAGAAGACTTTGTCGCAGAATTCAAGAGATGGACCCTTGATTCAGAATGGAATGATGCATCTCTGAAAACCCAATTTAGGCTTGGCCTATCAGAGGCCGTTAAAGACGAGCTCGCCCGAGCGGATCTGCCAAAAACCCTGGATGCATTGATACAACTCAGTATCACCATAGATAGAAGACTACGAGAAAGAAAGGCTGAGAAAATGGGAATGCCATTATCCAGTTCTTCTCGGATTTCGGCTGTTGACCCCGTTCCTATGGAGATAGGAACCATACGCCCACCGCTATCAACTATGGAAAGAGCCAGAAGACGATCTGGTAATCTCTGCTTGTACTGTGCATCCCCGGATCACAAGATAAACGTCTGTCCCCTAGTCTACAAAAAGAAGGGTGAGTGTTCACATGTCCTCCTAGGGGGATTGACAACTTCAATCACTAACCCTTACCTTTCTGTTTGCTTGACATTACAGTGGGACCAGAACAGGATTACTACTAAGGCCATGATTGACACAGGATCTTGTGGAAATTATATTGACATACGTTTTGCTGCTTTAAATAAAGTTCCTATTATTTCTAAACTTAAACCTGTCTCAGTGAGTCTTATTAACGGTGTTCCTTTACCCTCTGGTCCGATCACTGATCAGACACAGGCACTCCTAGTCACTACTAACGGGTCTCATATGGAGACCACTACCTTCGATCTAATATCTTCACCCCACTTTCCCATTGTTTTGGGACTTCCCTGGTTGCACACACATCAACCAACCATAGATTGGAAGGAACGGACCCTGACCTTCCTCTCTTGCTATTGCGAGGGTACGTGTAACCTCCCGTCTTTCGGGAAGATCCTGTCTGTGGTGACAGATGAGATTGCACCACTATGTTATCAGGATCTCTCTGAGGTTTTTCTTGAGAAAAATGCTCAAGCACTACCTCCCCATCGAGACTATGATTGTAGCATTGATCTACTCCCAAATAGCAAATTGCCGTTCGGTCATGTTTATCCTCTTTCACAGGATGAACTTTCCCATCTCAAAGACTATTTGGATGAGAATTTGGAAAAAGGTTTTATTAGACCTTCCACTTCTTCCACAGCAGCAGGACTCTTTTTTGTCCGCAATAAGGACTCAAGTCTCAGGCCTATCATCGACTATAGGCAATTGAATGCTATTACAATAAAAGATCGCTATCCTCTACCGCTTATCCCTGAGCTCATTGAGCAGGTGCGTGGAGCTACCTATTTTTCAAAATTGGACCTGAAAGGAGCATACAATCTCATTCGAATCCGTGATGGACACGAGTGGAAGACTGCATTCAGAACCAGATACGGATTGTTCGAATATCTTGTAATGCCATTCGGGCTGTGCAACGCCCCTGCAGTTTTTCAACGATTTATAAACGATATTTTCAGAGACTTACTAGATGTCTGTGTTGTGGTATATCTGGACGATATACTTATATATTCACGATCCCTGTCTGAACACATAAGACATGTAAGACTAGTATTATCGAGATTGCTTGCACACAACCTTTATGTGAAACTGAAAAAATGCTTGTTTCATAAAGAAGAGGTACTGTTTCTAGGCTACATCATATCCAAAACAGGAATCGAGATGGACATGAGTAAGATATCCTGCATTCAGAATTGCACACCTGCAGATAAGAACAAAAAGGCGGATGCACTATCACGACTAACTGAAGAAAACTACTTCGAAATCCCTTCCGTTCCTATAATACCTCACAAACGCATTATTGGAGTTGTCCGTTCCTTGAAGGAAGAGGTTTTGCATGGTATAAGTTTGGATTCACCCCCACCACAACTAAATACTGATGCAGAAGGCTTCCTCTACTACAACGACAAACTTTACATACCACCTACCATACGCACCAAGATCTTGGAATTATCGCATGATGTGCCAATGGCAGGACATATGGGTATGACAAAGACTATTAATCTGATTGCCAGGCAATTCTGGTGGCCTGACATGAAAACATCTATACAAAAATTCGTCTCTTCATGCAATGTCTGTGCCAGGTCCAAAATTGACACTACGAGACCATCCGGTCTACTATGCAGTCTACCAATACCCCAAACTCCATGGGAAGTTGTGTCCTTGGACTTTATAGTGGAATTGCCTCCTTCCAAAGGATTTAATACCATCTTAGTGTCAGTGGACCATCTGACAAAAATGGCACATTTCATTGCTATTCGCAGACTACCTTCGTCCAAACAAACGGCAGAACTCCTGATGAAACATGTCTTTAAGTTACATGGTATCCCAAAAACTCTTCTGTCTGACCGTGGATCACAATTTATTTCCAAGTTCTGGCAAGAACTATGTCACATACTACGGATCGAGCGGAAGCTCACTTCTCCTTACCATCCGCAGACCAACGGACAGACTGAAAGAGTCAACCAATGCATCGAGCAATATTTACGTTGTTACACTTCTTACCAACAGGATGATTGGGTGGATCTTCTCCCTCTGGCAGAATTTGCCTACAACAACGCAACCCACAGTACGACCAAGCAGAGTCCGTTCTACTTGAACTATGGGTTTCATCCCTCTATTCTTCCACCACGCATCCTTCCTTCAAATAACCCAGTAGCTTCAGACTATCTTACCCAAATAAAGGACTCTCTGGGTTTGCTTAATACTACCATTGCACACGCTCATAGTCAACAAAAGAAATACTATGATCTTCGCATAAGACCTTCTCCTCAGTACGCTATCGGGGACCTCGTTTGGCTCTCAACAAAAAATTTAAGACTGAAAATCCCTAGCAAAAAGCTTGGACCTCTGTTCTTGGGACCTTTCCCAATCAAGAAACTTATTGGAAAAGCTGCAGTACAGCTTACATTGCCAATAGACCTCAAAATACATCCCATTTTCCATGTGTCGCTACTGAAGCCCCATGTTCCTGACCAAGGAATAAGGCCTACTATCCCACCTCCTCCTCCTGTACAAGTTGAAGGTGGAGAAGAATATGAGATAAAAGAGATTCTGGATTCTCGTATCCACAGAGGAAGACTTCAGTACTTGGTTCGATGGAAGAACTATGGGCCCCAAGACGACACCTGGCTAAACACCTCTGACATACATGCCTCTAGATTAATCCGCAACTTTCATGCGAAGTACCCAGACAAACCAGCTCCAGAGGCCTTCAGGAGCCGGCCTTAAAGGGGGGGTACTGTAATGTTCTGGTACCTTTGGGTACCCTAATTACTCTTTCATAAGTGTATGCGCCCCACCATTCTCTTTTGGTAAGGTGCGCATACACCTTTAAGACTGATGCTGTCATCACTGAGCGCCGGACTGATGGCTATTTAGATCGCCGGCTCTCACTCACATGTGTTCGTTCAAACTGCTTTGTGCCTTGATGCTAACCTGTCTTGAAGCTCTCATGCTTGCAAGCTTACCTCGCTGTCGGAACCACGCTGCGCTGATCCCTGTATCCCGCTACCGGATCATCCGCTCTTCCCGAACCTCTCCTCTGCTACATTGCTATTAGTGATAAGTACCCCGTAGGGGAAACCTCTATAACTTTCATACTAAAGCTTACACTATCTAGCTCTGCATACTAAGGACTATTACTACATCTGCATTATCTAAGATTGCTAGCTCTTGAGCCTACTACCACCTGTTCTTGCACTGGGTTGATCTCTCTTGTATGTCCACCTGCTACTCTGTCATCTGCTACCATACATGATTGCTAAACCTATCTGCATCTCATCTGCTACTATCTTACTTTCAAGAACATTTCCTTTCAAGTGTCTGTCATCTACCATCTCTACCCAACCTGTCTCTTCAGCCTATCATCACTGTGTTACTATATACATAAGCCACTCTAGGAAACATCTTATTGAGTGTGTGTATTTACTTGCTGAATTGAGATCCTCCACACATGATGAGTCATTGAGAGTTGGGAATGGTGTCTCAGCGTTTCTCTACATGACTACTGAAGTGGAATATTTCTGCAGCTGAAAATCCACACCATACATAAAACGCAGGAGCGTTACAGGCGGCGATAGTCACATTGAGTCACATTGCACAGATACTGGATAAATTCAGGCCAGTTGGCATTACTAACAATCTCCTATACCCTCACAGGAGGACAAGACCAAGACAAGAGAGCACTGCTAACAATGTCTCCAGCCAAAGCAC
Source organism: Pelophylax lessonae (assembly GCF_965119305.1). Classification (NCBI taxonomy): domain Eukaryota; kingdom Metazoa; phylum Chordata; class Amphibia; order Anura; family Ranidae; genus Pelophylax; species Pelophylax lessonae. Next base: position 312,810,269 of record NC_138768.1, on the reverse strand, counting down.
CACCTGGATTCAGCCAGAAAGACCTTCAGGAAACCATTGTGTATTTCTTCTCTCTTCTCAGGTAAAGGAAAGGTGAACGGAAGGGGTAAAGTCAACAAGAAGGACAAAATACACACACAGTCATAAGCTGTAAGGAGTTGAAAATACTGGCTGTGTTGTTGATTAAGATAATTTATCTCAGATTTAATGACAAATAATCCTTTGTATCTGAACATAATCGTAAAATCAGGGCCATGAACCAAGGTTTGCATCATAAAGACCCATAATGCTACCAGTTCTGAAGTAAAGCAATCCTACAATAAGCGGATTGTTAACAAGGCCAATACTGAGCCGTAATTAGTGTAAAACTGAATATTTCTTGACGAAGGAACAAAGGTGCTGCTATATGCATGAGTTTTGTTGATAGAACACATTAGCTGGGCATACCATTGCGACATTTCCTGTGTCAGCAAACACATACTTTTACTGAGGTTTTAGAATGGCATTTCAAAATTAAACATGAAAGCAATCTTAGTGAAAATTGACAATAACAAAATGTTAAAAATAATAAATTTTCAGGTACAAATGAAATGATAGAAATGTACAGAATTTGAGACTTGTTATGTATGCCTTTGTAAAATTCCACATTTGTTAGGAGAATACAAATGGAGTCGTTCTACACGGGGGTGGCTTCAGACACTGGTGCTGGGAGTATAAGTGGGGAAGCAAATTCCTTGACCCTGAATCCCATGTAATAATGCTTGTGGAGTACAATTTTTTTTCAATAAAAACTTCAAATATGATAGAAATTCCTATTGCAAACTAGGAGATCAATATTTATGGTGTAAACAATCTATACAATACTCACAATTGACAAATCGTGTGTCAGGCTAGGTTCACACTTGTGCAACCTGCATTCTGCATGTAGGCAGCCATTCATTTCCTTGGGCTACCCCACGCTGAAGGAAAATAAAACTACTGATCTATGGCCAGCTTTTCAGGAAAAGGTCAGCAATGGAGACAGAAGAAGTCTGGAAATCCGGGGCCATCAATGGGCAAAGCAAAAAGGCTAACAATCTAATGCACTAAGTAGCTGCCAACTGGCAAGAATACACAGCACCGGCCATCATACAGTGAGGAAAATAATTATTTGATCCACTGCAGATTTTGTAAGTTTGCCCACTTACAAGGAAATAAGGGGTCTATAACTTTTATCATAGGTGTATTTTATTTGATAGAGACAGAATATCAACCAAAAAATCCTCAAAAGGAGTTGCAGTTGAGTGAGTAAAATAAGTATTTGATCCCCAAGCAAAACATGACTTGGTACTTGGTAGAGAAACCATTGTTGGCAAGCACAGAGGTAAGACGTTTCTTGTAGTTGGGTATCAGGTTTGCACACATCTCAGGAGGGATTTTGGTACACTTTTTATTACAGATCTCCTCTATATCCTTAAGGTTTCTTATCTGTCATTTAAAAATTCGAAGTTTCAGCTCCCTCCATACATTTTCTATATAATTAGGGTCTGGAGACTCCATGAATTGAATGTGCTTCTTCTTGAGCCACTCCTTTGTTGCCTTGATGGTATGTTTTGGGTCATTTTCATGCTAGAAGGCCCATCCACGACCCATCTTCTATGTTCTGGCTGAGGGAAGAAGGTTCTCGTCCACGATTTTACAATGCATGGCCCTGTCCATTGGCCCCCTCAATGCGGCAAAGTTGGCCTGCACCTTTAGCAGAGAAACAGCCCCAAAGCATAATGTTTCCACCTCCATGCTTGACTGTAGGGGTAGTGTTCTTAGGGTCATAGTCAGCATTTTTCTTCCTCCAAACACGATGAGTCGAGTTAATGCCAAAGAACTTAATTTCGGTCTCATCTGACCACAGCACTTTCTCCCATTCCTTCTCTGAATCATTTAGATTTTCATTGGCAGACTTCTGATGGGCCTGTAAATGTGCCTTCTTGAGGAGGGGGACCTTGCAGGCACTGCAGGATTTCAATCCATGGCAGCGTATTGTGTTGCCAATGATTTGTTTGGTGACTGTGGTTCCAACTGCCTTGAGATAATTCACAAGCTCCTCCTGTGTAATTCTGGGCTAATCCTTTGCTTTTCTCATGATCATCCTTACCCCATGAGGCGAAATCTTGCATGAAACTCCAGACCAAGGGCGATTAATGGGTATTTAGTATTTCTTTTATTTGCAAATAATTACTCCAGCAGTTGTCTCCTTCTAACCAAGCTTCTTACTGATGGTCCTGTAGCCCATTCCAGCCTTGTGTAGGTCTACAATCTTTGTCCCTGATGTCCTTTAACAGCTCTTTGGCCTTACCTATATCAGTGAGGTCTTAATGGAAGTGATTCTGTGGACAGGTGTCCTTTATACACATAATGAGTTGTCGTTAGGTGCACCTTCTTAAATTGACAGGACTAATCTGTGTACCACATGAGCACATACTTTAGCCAGTCTTTGGGATCCAGAATTATTGTTGGTTGGTTGAACTGCAACTCAGTTTATTACATTTGTATCGTGTTTTTTTCTGGATTTTTGGTTGATATTCGGTCTCTCTCATTTACAATACACATATGATAACAATTATAGACTATTTATTTCTATGTAAGTGGGAAAACTTAAAAAATCGAATGGGGTCAAATAATTATTTTCCCCACTGTAAGGGACGGTGTTTAAATATCCTCCAAGGCTTGTGTGCACCCCCAGAGTCAAGAATACACCTTAATACTTGTGCATACAATGGTAGTCATACCTGAAAAGTCACAATTTGGAGTAAGTGACATACTCCACATGGCCTCCGAATGAACAGAAGCAGACCCTGAAGGTAATCTAAGAGAATATAAAGGAGAAGGAGAGAAACGGAAGCAAAGGAGAGTAAGGGAGTGAGAGGAAAGGAAGGAGGTAAGAAAGGGAGAGAGGGAGATAGGTGTCAGTCAGGAGGGACAGTCCTGGTGTGGGAAAAAAGTTTTAGTAGAGGTGATGAGAAAGAGGATGGGATTGGGGGGGGGGGGGGTATGTGATTGTGCCATTTCCACAGTGGGGATTTACTTCCCTGTACGCCAGCCTGAAAGTTTCTAACATCCTTATAAATGAGGTGGAAAAGCAAATAATTTGTAGAGGCTTCCAGTGCAGGGTCTGCACAGGCTTCTGGGACTGCAGAATTGCTTTTTCCTGCTTGGTAATGTCAGTCCCTGGTGGGACTCTTGCTGGAGCCAAAGTCAACAGAAGTGGTGGGGCTGAAGCATGGATATAGCATGATTGGCTTAGGTAGAGGGAGCTGGAGCAGACAAATCAGAAAGTCGTCTTCCACCCATGTGGGACCTGGCTTGGGGAAGCAACCCTGGCTGGCACCTGTGCATATCAGTTCACCAGGGTAAGAACCATCCTTACCAGCCCTGAGCTCCAGCAGCTTGTCAGATCAATAGGAAGCTGCAGGGAGCCATGGGATCACTCTGTTGCTGTTGGGATACAATTGCACAGCTCAAAGCATCTAAATACAGTCTAAAAATTTCATTAAATAATGTTAAATAAGGACTGCAAAGGTGGCTACCAATGCAGGTGCTATAGTGCTGCTTTACATTTTGGGGGTGCACCCTTTAACAATAAGTTAAAGGCTGGCACTGCCACTGGTTCTGCAGAATAGTCAGTTAGCAGTGGCGGCTGGTGCTCCATGGGCCAGGGGGGGCGGCAGATGGATTACACCATACCCCCCCAGACCACACCAGCTTGCACACCATACTTCCCCCAGCATCGGCGACGGCGGCTTACCCTGTGTCTCCTGCTTCCTCCTTAGCCAATAGCATGGCCTCTCCTTTCGGCCAATCGGGAAACGGGTCTCAGGACCCGCTCCTGATTGGCTAGGAGGAGAATCAGTGTGATAATAGTGAATATTAATTTGCTATTGTCACACAACTGGGTGGGCTCACTGTGCTGCGCCCCAAGCCCACCCTTTTTTGAAGCCTTTTAGAGCCTCTGGCTCTAATCACGTGCTTCAAAACAAAAAAAAAACCATTGGAATTCATGCGTCTGGCGCCCTGCATGTAGATTAGGGGGCCGGAGGCATGGATGGGGGGGGCGGCGCCCCTGTGCCCCCAATACACCAGTCACCACTGTGTGTTAGAATTGCCCAGTCAAAGTCCAAACCTAAATCCAAGGATCTGCAGCAAGACTTAACAATTGCTGTTCACAGACACTCTCCATCCAATCTGACAGAGCTTGAGCTATTTTGCAAAGAAAAATGGGCAAAGATTTCACTCTCTAGATGTGTAAAGCTGGTAGAGACCTACCCAAAAAACTTGCAGTTGTAATTGCAGTGAAAGGTGGTTCTAGAAACGATTGACTTTGGGGGGCTGAATACAAATGCACACCACACTTTTTACATATTTATTTGTAAAAAAATGTGAAAACCGTTTATCATTTTCCTTCCACTTTACAATTATGTGCCACTTTGTGTTGGTCTATCACATAAAATCCCGGTTTTTGGTTGTAACATGACAAAATGTGGAAAATGTCAAGGGGTGTGAATACTTTTTCAAGACAATGTAATAAAAAAAAACATTTTCCTTTAAGCCTGTTTACGGTGATGTATCACAAGACCAATAGCACTTTGCATTTCAATTGAACCTGGTTACACTATTTACAAGTCATCTGTAGTTATCTATAGTATCTGGCATGGTCTAAAATATGACTTCTTAACAGTTTAATAGTGAGATATAAAGGAACTCAAACACTTAATAATCTTTTTCTGAAATGGTTTTATTGAAATGTAGGTGTTCATTTTTATGTTATGTGCAAAGCAGAGAATGAATGCATAATACATATTTACAGACATACACTATATTACCGAAAGTATTGGGATGCTTGCCTTTACACGCACATGAATTTTAACGGCATCCCAGTCCTAGTCCTTAGGGTTCAATATTGAGTTGGCCCTCCCTTTGCAGCTTTAACAGCTTCAGCTCTTCTGGGAAGGCTGTCCACAAGGTTAAGGAGTCTATGGGAATGTTTGACCATTCATCCAGAAGAGCATTTGTGGACGAGAAGGTCTGGCTTGTAGTCTGTGCTCTTATTCATCCCAAAGGTGTTCTATCAGGTTAAGGTTAGGACTCTGTGCAGGCCAATCAAGTTCCTCCACCCCAAACTCGCTCATCCATGTCTTTATAAACCTTCCTTTACCCAGTCATGTTGGAACTGGAAGGGGCCATCCCCAAACTGTTCCTACATAGTTGGGAGCATGAAATTGTGCAAAATGTCTTGCTATGCTGATACCTTAAAGGGTAAGTCCACCCTAAAACTAAAATTGCTATGTCTACAGGCATCCACGATCTAAGACTAACCTATCCAGCCCTGTAAAGAAGAAGAAATCAACATTAATACCTCTTTTGAAACTGTTCCGGTCCGGTCTCTATCGTCAAAAGCTGTGCAGAGGATACAGCCGACAACAGCTGTGAAATGAATGGGAAGTGACGTCACCCATAGTTATACTATGGGGCTTCTGCTGTCGGTTGCCTCCCCTGCACCCGCCCTTATAGCGAAGCCGTCACTGACAGCTCAGCATTGGACCAGACTGGAGCGGCTTCAGAAAAGGTATGTATACTGATTTTTTTCTTTATAGGGCTAGATAGGTTAGTCTTAGATTGTGGATGTCTGTAGATTTTGCGATTTTAGTGTTAGGGTGGACTTCCCCTTTAAGCACCAGTTCACTGGAACTAAGGGGCGAAGCCCAACCCCCCGAAAAACAACCCCACAATATAATACCCCCTCTCCACCAAATAATATGGATCAGTGCACAAAGCAAGGTCCATAAAGACATGGATGAGCAAGTTTGGGGTGGAGGAACTTGACTGGCCTGCACAGAGTTCTGACCTCAACCTGATAGAACACCTTTGGGGTGAATTAGAGTGGAAACTGTGAGCCAGGCCTTCTCGTCCACATTACTGTCTGACTTCACAAATGCGCTTCTGGAAGAAGGGTCAAACATTCCCATAGACACACTTCTAAACCTTGTGAACGGCCTTCCCAGAAGAGTTGAAGCTGTTATAGGTTGTTAAAGGTTGGGCCAACTCAATATTGAACCCTACAGATTAAGACTTTGATGCCATTAAAGTTCATGTGTTTGTAAAGGCAGGTGTCCCAAATACTTTTAGGTAATATAGTGTATATATCCAGAAACATTTTTATATATATATATATACAGTATATATAGTATCTACTCACTGGCCACTTTATTAGGTACACCTTGCCAGACTCCCTTTTGCCTTCAGAAATGCCTTAATTCTTCGTGGCATAGATCCAACAAGGTGTTGGGAACCACATCCCAAAGGTGCTCTATTGGATGAGATCTGGTGAGTGTGGAGTCCATTGGAGTACAGTGAACTCATTGTCATGTTCAAGAAACCAGTGGTGAGAAGATCTGAGCTTTGTGACATGGTGCATTATCCTGCTGGAAGGAGCCATCAGAAGATGTGTTCACTGTAGTCATAAAGGAATGGACATGGTCAGCAACAATACTCTGGCTGTGAAATTTAAACGATGCTCAATTGTTACTAAGGTGCCCAAAGTGTGCCAAGAAAATATCCCCCACACCACTACATCACCAGCCTGAACCATTGATACAAGGCAGGATGGATCCATGCTTTCATGTTGTTTACACCAAATTCTGACCCTACCATCTGAATGTCGCAACTGAAATCGAGACTCATCAGACCAGACAATGTTTTTCCAATCTTCTATTGTCCAATTTTGGTGAGCCTGTGTGAATTGTAGCCTCAGTTTCCTGTTCTTAGCTGACAGGAGTGGCACCCAATGTGATCTTCTGCTGCTGTAGCTCATCTGCTTCAAGGTTTGATGTGTTGTGCATTTAAAGATGGTATTCTGCATACCTTGGTTGTAACAAGTGGTTATTTGCGCTACTGTTGCCTTTCTATGCATCTCAAACCAGTCTGCCCATTCTCCTCTGACCTCTGACATCAACAAGGCATTTTTGTCCACACAACTGCTGCTCACTGGATATTTTCTCTTTTTCGGACCCTTCTCTATAAAACCTAGAGATGGTTGTGCATGAAAATCCCAGTGGATCAGCAGTTTTTTTAAATACTTAGACCAGCCTGTCTGGCAACAACAACCATGTCATGTTCAAAGTCACTTAAATTCCCTTTCTGATGCTCGGTTTGAACTTCAGCAAGTTGCCTTCACCACATCTAGATGCCCAAAATGTATTGAACTGCTGCTATGTGATTAGTTGATTAGCAATTTGTGTTACCAAACAATTGAACAGGTGTACCTAATAAAGTGGCTGTTAAATGTATATATATATATATATATATATATACTGTATATCCAGAAACATTTTTATTTTCCATCAGGTCTGATGTGCGTGATTTGGGAATGACCCTTATTTTGGATCTTCGAGATTGCACAGCCAACAACGAGGCTTTCCTAGAAATGCTTCACAACAGCAAGGTAACATTGCCATGTGTTTTCTCTTCTATTAGGTGCTATTTATGTGTTTCTGAAGTGAGTGCATATAGACAGGAAGTGGCTGCAAAGAAGCTGAAGTAGATCAGAAGCATTGCAACAAAGGATGAAGAAAAAAAAGTAAAAACTAGCCTTAATAGCAGGGCTATAAACTATGATACACAGTGCTTCAGAAAACTCAGGGGTCTCTTCATAAAATATCTACATAGGAATTTTTCCATTAAAAGTGCATGCACCTTCCATCTGTGCGAATGGGACAAAAAAAAAAAAATAATAATAATTGTTTTTAGGCTATTATGTGTGTTGGTCAAATATTTCTCATTCATTGAATGCATTGTAGTTAGGCTTTACTTTATTTTATACTTTATACTTAATATTTATATATATAATAATATTATTATAATACTTAATATTTATATATATAATAATATTATTATAATATATATATATATACATATATATATATACATATATATATATACATATATCATATAATAATAATATAATAATATTGTTATAATATTATTATATTATATATATATATTATATATATATAATAGTTATATATATATATATATATATATATATATATATATATATATATACTTTACAATACTTTATAATATAATAATAATATTATAATAATATAGTATATATGAAATGTAAAAAATCCGCGCTTAGGGTAATTTTAGATTTCTAATATTTGATGTTGGCTGCAGCCTACCTTTATACTATATTCCTAAGAATATAGTGAGAATAAAGGAAAAAGAAGGGGGAAGGTGTATGGCGCTGCCAAAAAGTGCTGATGTTTCTGTATGTCCAAAAATAGGTGTTAAAGGTGTATACAATATAAATCACCACTATAAATAAAGTGTCCAGTGCATCGTATGTGTATTCCTAATAAATATGTGCAATACTGTAGGATAATTCAACTCTGTAAATGAGACTCTATGTGAGCCTTCTTCCCCCATATATCGGTACACCTTTGGACCCTAATTCCAAGGAACCGGGTTTACAAGATTCGGGCAGATAATTGGACCACCCAACCACTTTGATGGTCAGTGGAGGAGACCCAGGATCATAGATTCAAGGCCTGATACCCCTGCAGGGGTATATAGTTCTGGTGAGTGCGGTCCAAGGGGTGCGGGGAGCACTGAATGGTCACCATATACCTGAGCACCTTTAATATCTATCATCAGAACACCTGCACTCAAGTCACCTTTTTGCCCTGTTTTTTAGGAAAAGTTTTTTTAGCATTGTGGGACTATTTGCCCCTTTTTTAGGTGTTACGGACTTATTTATTCTTGTACCATTGTTGCCATAATATTCATATACCTACTGTGCACCTTATTTATGCCATACTTGATGTTTTGTATTTTACGATTATAAGGCTTTAAGTGGATCCAACCTTTTATATTATATTTTATTTTTTATATTTTGTATATTTCATACATTTTATATATTTTTTCTTATCATACTGTATACCTACCAATTCTTACCTATTTTGTATCCACTTTTTCTCACAGTTTAGCACAAATATTTATCATTTACAGAGTTGAATTATCCTACAGTATTGCACATATTTATTAGGAATACACATACGATGCACTGGACACTTTATTTATAGTGGTGATTTATATTGTATACACCTTTAACACCTATTTTTGGACATACAGAAACATCAGCACTTTTTGGCAGCGCCATACACCTTCCCCCTTCTTTTTCCTTTAATATAGTATATATATATATATATATATATATATATATATATATAATACTGTTATAATATTAATATATTATATATATATATATATATATATATATATATATATATAGTAATACTTTATATTTACTTTATTGTATCTATGTTTTTGGCATAGATCGGTTTTGCTTTTGACATATTAGATTCCATTTCTGCTATTCAATGTCAAGAAAACAGAAATAAAGTACCATGTGATGCAACATTATGTAACAATATAAAAATAAAAAAACACCAAGGGAATGATTACTTTTTTATGAACTGTTTTTATTTATGCACAATCATAACTAAGAGTTTGTGTCTACAGGACGCAGTCCACGGCTGTCTAAATCGCACCTTATTTGTTTATGATGAAGAAAATGCTGCTACAGTTCAAAGTGACCTTCAACAAACACAGGCAAGCACTTTGTACTATATATAGTCATGTGTTACATTGCACATTATTAAATCAACAGGGAAATAAGTAGACAATGATGCAGCTGGGTGCCACACTGCTCATCCACAGGCATAAAGACAGCCATTGATGGAAGTGTTTTGACAGTTCACACGTGTTACTGTTCATCAGTGTTTCCATAGTCCAGCAGTTTTTCCTGGACTCTGAAGCATTGCTTTAAGTAAGGAAATAATCTTCTAGAATGGAAACTCTCTGGTGCTGTGTCAACATAGGACTTTTTTTTTTTTTTGGGATTTAAAAAATACATCTGAGCAGATACAAAAATAAATATAAATGTTCTATATGTAAGCATACAAGCTATTTCCACATTATAAAGTTCTTTTTATTCCTTTTTTTAAAATAAACAAGTACACAGGGCTACTGGCCATGCTTATTGAAGTAGACATTGCACTAATATTTTATAAGGGTCTGTAAGGAATGAAATTTTACTGTCAGGAGAGTAACTGCTGGGATTTATGATTATATTAAACCTTTTCATTTTTATTTTATTTTTATTTGTTTTTTATTAACCTTTTTAAACCCTTTATATATTACCTTGGGCGATAAAGATAATGTCAGACTAGAGTTTTTCCTTCCAGTGATCTTCAGCCTGTGATGTTTCCTAATTGGTGGGGACTGTCGTTCACCCTGGCTCTCAAATGGAAGTTATGTGGACAGTATTTTTATTTATTATTATTATTATACAGGATTTATATAGTGCCAACAGTTTGCGCAGCGCTTTACAGTAGGGGGGAAGACAATACAGTTACAATACAATTCAATACAGGAGGAATGAGAGGGCCCTGCTCGTTAGAGCTTACAATCTAATTAGAATAGATACCTTGGGGTTTTTTTTTTTTTTTTTTTTTTTTTTTTTTTTTTTTTTTTTTTTCTTTGTTTATAAACGTTTATTAGAGAAATATTCATACCTTGGGGTTTTTAAGGTACCACCAAAGACACAACTTAATGATAAAAACAATTTTTTTTTTTTTGCTTGTACAGTATAAAAGCATTTGATGATGATCAAATTTCTTAAAAATCAGCCATTAAGAATATGTATCCATATGGTCTATTCATGTAGTTACTTAATCTGAGCATGTTTCACCAATCACTGGCTTCTTCAGGAGGATGACATTTGTTTCCTTAACAAATCCATCTACTATGCACACTTTGAATAAATAATCTAACCAGTTTGGTGTTTTGTGGACTTTATCATCTTTTTGATCTACAGCACAAATATCATTCCCTTATATGTAATAAGGAAGTTTTTTGTTGACTTTTGTGCCCTTCCTATGGTTCACTAATACTTCCCAGGGTGATGTTTGGAAGCACGGTTGATGAAATTTGTCTGTGCATCAAGTACACTCTGTGGTTCAGTATGTAATACTCATAAAACTCCTGAAGAAGCCAGTGATTGGCGAAACATGTTAAGATGATCAGACTTGTGCGGACACATACCCCTGCACAGCTCTTTACTGAGAAGATCAGTGTGCTGCTTTTCTCCACCGCTCCAAGCCCCTTATGCAGCTAATAACAGAGATTATGTGATCATTTATAAAATAAGAACAATTAGAGTTACTGTTCTATTTTTTCTAGACGTAGCTAAACTGACTGCACCTAAACGCACAGTGTGAATGTACCCATGAGAAATCATTCCATGCATTTTTATGTGCTTCGAAAAATAAACACAGGAAAAATGTGTGAAAATATAAGTAGACTCACAAGTGAACTGAGCATGCTTAACTGTCTTGATTAGGGCCCCTTTCACACAGGGCGGACTCTGGCAGCAGATCCGCCTGATCAGCAGGAAATCTGTCCACTGATCCCCGCTGAGCAAGGGGATGACAGGTCCATGTCCACTCCACCAATGCAGAGCGGACACGGACACTGCCCGCTGTTCTCTATGGGGGGAATGGATCCCCATCCCTCTGTTTTAGTGGATAGAATCGAATCGCATGTTGGCGGGTGTCAACAGACACATGTCTGTTGACATTCGCCACTACATAGACAGCAATAGATGGTCTGATAGGGTCCACCGGAAATAATGACAGGGGGACCCGATCGGTCCTTCAGTGTGAAAGGGGCCTAAGGGTTGAGCACTCTTAGGGCTTTTTCATATGTGTGTTATAATTTAAGAGGGCATTTAAAAGATAGTGAGTAGGCAATATGTCCCCTCCTCACTGCCTGCTTTAACATCAAAATGGCGACTTGGCACAGCTCTTTTTATTTCAGTGGGTCATGTTCAACATTGTCACGGAATACAACATGCCAGTTATGTTTTGCTGCAAAGCATCACAACTGTGGCATGGATACAGTCTTGAGGGGCTGCATCTCTGTGCTTATTTGAACGGTCAGTTGTTGATAAAACCAAAGCTAAACCACCTGCTTATACTGCTCATGGCCACCCTTTTGAAAAAAAAAAACAAAAACATTTTCATATACAGTCTGATGGTTTCATATATTCATCAGAATGTTTTGTGTCAGAGATGTAAATAGAACCTTAAGGGCAAGAAACCATAAAGGGGCCCCTCAACAGTGGCAAAATGCCAGGGCCCAGTCGCAAGTGCGACCTTTGCAACCCTGGTAGTTCCACCACTAGTGTCAGTAGTTTTTTTTATTTTTTAGTTTTTATTATTTTTTCCATTTTATTTTATATCTTACCTTTTATTTTTTACAATTTATTTCAATTCTTTGGTGGAATATCAGGGGTCTCAACAGATCTCAGATGTTTCACCTTTGAGACAGAGAAGAGAGATTTTGGTGGCTGTAAACCTGAGTCATAGAGTTTGAGCAAAGTAGATATATCAGTAGTGCTTACTTATCTTTTTCTAAAGCTGTAAGTGTCATTTCTCTCTGGCACTTCGTTCCCCTGTTGTCAGCATGAGTCACTTCTGAGAAGTTTTCCCGACACAAATGGGGGGGGGGGGGGGGCTCAGATTGGAGCTTGTCTATTCAGAACACAGTTCTTCTGCTGTGTGGGGGGGGGGGGTATGTTCCTTTCCTCCAATCAGCTCTCACACACTGTAAATGCAGCCTCTTTGCCCCCTCCTCTGTGCTCCTGACAGATGAAGGAAGATTTTTAACACAATCTGCACTTTTGAAAGGGTGTAGAGAGGGGAAGACTGCAGATAAACAAGTAAAACCTACCTCCATCTCTGCAGCCTCAGCAGCACAGAATAAATTGGACAGGAATAACTCTGTAGAGAGATTCCTGTTCATTCACAAACTGAAGTGTAGTAAACATAGTTTACGGATCACTGACTATTCATTAAGACATGGAAGGTGCTGATAAATGACACATTTGCTGGCCTATTCCCTGCTCTCCATCCTGAGACATCCCTTGGCTGGCAGGAGAAAGGTCGGGGGAACCCAGCAGCGCTGTGCACTAGTGATCGACCGATATCGTTTTTCTAATGCCGATACCGATATTTTGATCATCGGATATCGGTATTGGCCGATATCTGCCGATATTTTCAGACATGTAAAAAAAACTTTTTTTATTTTGCTAAAGGTACTCCTTGTGGAGGGATCTGGGGGTCTAAAAGACCCCAAACCCCTCCTTGACACCAAAAAGCATTCAAATGCCAAGTTTGGCTGTTTTGAATGCTGTCAGTTTTTTTAATTCGGCACTGAGATTTTTTACATGGAGACCCCGAGTCTTCTCTTCGGCGGTGGGTGCGGTGGAGGTAGGATTCCTGGGTCTCCCAGTGGGACGGGAGACCCGGGCGAGCCGCAGAAGGCGGTGGGAGGGGGGGGACGTCTCTTACAGCTCCTAGTGATGACAGCCAAGCAGCTTCTCAGCCACATCAGTTGTCATTACAAGTCAGCCGACCGCCGGCTATGGACACCGGTACCAGGATGAGGCCTCTAGCTGCAGGCATCACCACGGTACAAGCACTTTAACTAAATATCTGCAATATCAGTAACCTCAGGGGCCGATTCCGATTTATCGGGGAAAGTGCATATCGGCCCCCGATATATCGGATTTGCCGATAATCGGACGATCCCTACTGTGCACGCACGAGTGTGGGGGGGGGGAAGCACACAGGGGCCTGATCACAGCAGAAGGGGAATAGGAGGGGCAGTAGGGCGGCATGTAGAGGAACTGATCCCCTACATTTTCCTGGATTAGTTCCTCTACATGTCGCCCTGCTGCCCCTCCTTTTCAGGTGTTCAGAGGGCCATACTGGAACATGGGGCTGGGTCACAATTGTGACCCCTGTATGCACGCCCCTGGCTTGTATTATTTTACTGTGCACCCCCCTTGTATAGCTGTATATGAATGTTAAGTATGTTTGCAAGTAAAATCAAGGGTTATTACATACATTATTTGTGTGGATTTTTCAATACTGTCTGTATTTTCTGCAGGTTGTATTAGCATCCGAATTGACAAAGTATGTTGAGGCTGAAGAGCTCCCGGAGAGTCTTGGAGGAGAGAAGCCTTATGTACATGCTGAGTGTGTGAGGAGCCAACAGGTGAGAAGCAGAGCAGTGCGCACATTGGATTTTATACGGGATGTGTAGAATCGGTACAAATTATACAGACTGTATAAAAAAAAACTTGAAATTAGGTGTGGATGCTGTACTGTAATTTCCTAGGAATTGACCAGACTATTCACTAAAAATGGCTGAATATGTTTAAAAGCTATGTTAACATTCTTACATATTCAACAAAATTAAAGCAGAAGTAAACCCATAGATTTAACATTTTCAAAAAACAGTTACATTGGTTGTTTTCTCAACCAAACTGTCAAACCATCCAATGGCTGGTGTCATAACTGATCACATGTGCAGCACCATGGCAGTTGAAGATTGAACAGAGGCCAAGATGGCAGCTTCCTTGGCTGAAAATGATAGGAGGGTTTACTTCCACTTTATAAAAATGGAAAGGCAAAATGGGCTTGCCCTGTGACTCTCAGCACTATCTCATAGCTCTGCATACCTGCACTAATCTATTTGCCTTGTTTAACTGCTCACTTCTTTGCACCATGGCAAGAGGTAAATCAAAGTCCACTCTTTCATCAATTATGTCCTGCCATGGAACCCCTAGCTATGTCTTTTCTTCCAGCCATTGTGTGCTTAAACTAAAATGCTTGCTTCCAGTTTCTCAGGTGGTGCTTCTTCCTACCAGTGGATGTACCTTTACCAGAGATGCCACCAGGTACAACAATGTAAGCTGGCTCTAGAATCAGACTCCCCTTCCCGTTGGCAGTATTGGGCATTAAGCCATGCAGCTTTGGAGTATCTACTAAACCTTCTAAGAGAAAAGGCCTTCATGTTTGCTGAGTGCGTAAAATGACAACAGATGAGACAGAGCAGCACTAACTTTGAGCTGTATATTGGTCATATGGGAATTGCACAGATTAAAGAGAGCAATGTAGGAAACTGACATTAACCATCTCAGTCATCCCTTATACATCTCTTAACTGTAAAATACTCCTGTGCTCAGTAAATCCTGATTTATGAATGGCTTGGTCAAAACCAGATGGTTTATAACAAAGAGCAAAGACAAAAATAACCAGACGGTCACATCTGGTCTGCTGAAATATTTCTGGCTCTCGGGCATCCCTGAAAAAGCCTTGTGCATATTTTTAACTTACTAGAGCAAAAGTTGTTGGTATTTAAAAGTTGAATGTTTTTATTCATAAACTTAAAAAAGCGGATTTTCTTACAGATTCTTAAAATCCTAATCTGTAAACCTTGTTTTGCAGACAGGAAGATCCTACACGGGTGGTGCGGAAAGCTAGACTTATTCAGCAGTGATTGATTACATGGGGGAGGGGAAACTGTGTGTCTTCCAAATACTCCCATTTCCTTTACTGCAGTTATACTGGTAGATTTAACTCACCCCCCCCCCCCCTTCCTAAAAAACAAATACACATATTTCTTTTACTTTCAGCTGCTTTTTGTACTCTGTTGCATGGATGGCCATGTCTATAATGCTAAACTGTTTTCAGCCAATTTTCAGCCCGTGTGTAAGCTTACATTTTTCTTATTTGCTCCCTTTTGGTCTGGTAAATTTACCATCTAAAGCATTTTATTATGTTGTATATCTGTTTAACATGCACAAAAAATAGTTTTTCATCCAGCCAGAAATTTTGTAAGCAGATAACTTCCTGTACACTCTGCCCCTGGACTGTCATCAGTGAGCACTGTTCCATGCTATCTCCATTTATTACAAAACACCTCCCTCTGTTGTGGAGGTGTTACTGTATATACAGGGCTGGTGCAAGGATTTTTGACTATTATTCTAGGTGAAACCTCATTTTGCAGCCCCCCCCCCCTTGGCTAGGAAGTAGGAGGAACTGGATTGTGGAAAAGGGGGGTGACTGGTGCGGGGGGGGGGGGGGAATTACAGGAACCGATCCCCTGTATGGGTCTCCCTGCAGCAGGTCAAATTTGACTTCTCCTCCTTCCCCTTCTGCTGGCTTTTAGCTGTTATAGGGGGAGGCATATGGGGAGGGCTGGCCCTACCATGGGTCCCGCTGGGTCCATTGGACCCAGGCAGCACTTGAAGACGGGCAGCAAATTGACTCCCAAGTTTTTTTTTTATGAGCAGTTTTGTGTGTCATCAGTTTGTGGCGCATACGGACGGCATTCCTCCTTCTCATACTGCCGCCCATAATACAAACTGATGAGTATGAGGAGGCGGAGCGTCTTCTCCGGGGAACGTCCCTCATGTGATTGTGGTGTGCGCAATGACTTCAGACGTCAGCGCACTCCATCTCATGCAGGGCAGACTAGATCTTCTAGGGCGGTTGGCGCGGCAGACACATGAGTGACAGGAGGAGTGAAGACAGACAGTGAGTGTTTGGTGGACCAGTCCAGGGGTGAGTTATGGAAGAAGATAACAGTATATATATTATTTTCCAAATGTTATATTTATGTAAAATATTGGATGTAGGGGCCTTTTGTTAGGCGTGATTTTTTTTGTTGGGGGGGCAGCATTTTATTCTTGGACCCAGGCAGCACAATTTCTTGGGCCAGCCCTGCATACGGGACGTTGGTTTCTGCAATTATCCCCCTCTTTATTGATCACCCCCTCCTGTCCATAATCAGATTCCCCATTGCCCTGCTTCCTGAGCCCCCTTGTATTCACCACCAGAATGAAAAGAAGGTCAGGTAGGTTTTACTGGGCTCCATGGCTGTGGTGAGGGGGCTGGGATCAGTGGCAGCGATGGTGGTTGGATCAGTGGCAACGGTGGTGGTGAGGGGGGTGGGTTCAGTGGCAGCTGTGGCGGTTAGTGGGGATTAGTGGCAGAAGTGATGGGGGGATGAGATGAGATCTGTGGCAGCAGTGGTGGTGAGGGGGGTGGGATCAGTGGCAGCGGTGGTGGTGGTGAGGGGGGTAGAATCAGTGGCAGTGGTGGTGATGAGGGGGGTGGGATCAGTGGCAGCAGTGGTGTTGAAGGGTGGTGTGATCAGTGGCAGCGATGGTGGTGAGGGGGGTGTGATTAGTGGCAGCGGTGGGGGTGAAGGGGGATCAGTGAGAGAGGTGGGGGTGAGGGGGAATCAGTGGCAGCGGTGAATGGGGGGATGAGATCAGTGGCAGCGGTGGTGATAGGGGGATGAGATTAGTGGCAGCGGTGGTGGTGAGGGGGTTGGAATCAGTGGCAGTGGTGGTGATGAAGGGGGAAACAGTGGCAGTGTTGATAGGGGGGTGAGATCAGCGGCAGTGGTGGTACAATCCTCCCCCACCACCACCAGTGACTCTTTTTGATCCCCCCCCCCCCCATCAGGGATGAGATCTGTGGGGGGATGGAATCCGCAAGAGGCAGTGGTGGTGGAGTATGGGATCAATTGCACTGGCAATTACTTACTTACTTTGTCAGTAGATTCCCCCTCAGTACTTTAGCCGCTCAGCCTCAGTGCCTCTGCCTGTGCCTCTTCACACGTGCCTCCAGGGATGCCTCTCCTGACATGGGGTCTCCTAGCAGAGCGCAGAGCTCCTTCCTCTTCATTCTATTGGTCGTCAGCTGGACAGCTGACTTTCTCGTTTAGTTTCCGCCTCCCTAAAGTGTCCAGCTTCTCTCTGTAGCTATGGGCGGAGAGGATAGGTGGGGTGGACTGTAGTGAGACTGATCAGTCAACCGCTCTGTGGCGAGCGGACAACGGCAGCTGCCCCACTTTACACAGGGCAGGCAGGCCCCCTTCAGCTGCGGAACGGTTGGGGGGGGACCCCCTCTCAGCTGCAAAACGGGCGGGCCTCCTCTAAACAGTAGAACAGATAGGCGGGTGGGCCCTCTCTCAGTGGCGAAAAGGACGCGCCCCCTCACAGTGGCAGAACGGGCAGGTGGGGCGCCTCCGACTAATGTGCGCTCTAGGCCAGTGCCTACCTTGCCTATAGGTAGCGCCGACCCTGTGTATATAGCCAAAACACAGTTTTAGGTAGTCCTAAAGCACTCCCTGTTCTATGGTGACAACTCTGTTTAGTATGGTTATCACCTTAGGACAGGAAGTGTGTTAATGGCAGGATTACCTAATGAAAATAAAGGGGAAAAAGAGTGAAAAAAAAGATGAGGAATGCAGCCACCACATCTAAGGACAAGTATACTGCAAAACTATCAATTATTTATTTGGGGTTTAGATATGTTTTAAGGTATATAAGTTGGTTGCCAACTTGCCCTCAGCCTTTGATTGGACAGTTAGGTAGGAGCAGGATGCGGATGTGGTCATCATTGTGCTCTCTCCCACTGCAAGCAGACTCATAGTGATGACTAATAACACTGTTCAAAACCATTCAGCTCTGATTGGCTTATTGAGTAAAGCTCTAAAGGACTCAATGGACAGTGAAGAAGAGGCAGCACTATTCTCTCTCCTCTTGTAAGCATGCTTATACTGTTGACTGACAGCACTGTTGAAAACAGGACAGCTCTGATTGGTTCTTTGTGCTGCCCTCCCTCTCTCACACTGAGTGTAACAGTGCACAAGATTATAGGAGGCTAGTAATAGGAGAGCTTAAGGTATTTATACTGGTTTTGTGTAAAAAATAAACTTCAGGTTTTTGATTCCATACTTGATTTAGTGGTATTGCTTATGACTGTCTGCAGTTTAGTTTTGAAATGAACCCCATACTTTGTCCATGCAAAGAAAAGCAAAAGGGTAATTTTAATATAGGCCCCCCCATAGCAGTTGCATGAGTTGTAGCTTGTACAAACTTGGCCTAATTATTATTATTATAATACAAGGTTTATATAGCGCCAACAATTTGCACAGCGCTTTACAACATGAGGGGAGACATGAGGTCAGTCACTTGCTCCTCCATACCTAGAAGTATCAGGTATTTCTTTCAAGCTTCAGCACTGAATAGTGTGTTGGGGAGAATGAAGGAGACTTTCCTATTGGAAATAGGGGGATTAAAAAAAAAACTGTTCATTCCCCCTAAATGGGCAAATCATGGGTTTGGTTTAATAAAGAATTCTTCCACTAGCCACATAAGAAAACCTCAAAGTGCTTTCTGTGGAAAAGAAATGTGTGGCCAGTCCCCCTCTTAGGCCCCTTTCACATGAGCAGACCAATTTGGTCCCCCTGTCAGTTTTTCAGGTGGACCTGATCAGACCCTCCATTCTCCTCTATGAAATGGCGGGCGTAAACAAACGTGTCCGTTTACATCCAATCTGATTAATCGGTTAAACACAGATGGCTGGGGACCTGTTCTTCTTCCATCTAGCAGATTGGATCAGATGGAAATTGGGTGTAAAGGGACAGATAGTCTCTTTACATCTGACCACCCACAGAGGAAAGTGGGCTGTGTCTATGTTTATTCTGTATAAGCGGATTTGTCACAGACCAGTCACCTGCCTGCTCAGTGGGGATCAGCGAACAGTTCCCCTGCTGAGCAAGAGGACTCCTGGTGGAGTCTGTCTTATGTGGAAGGGGCCTTAAGCCTCGTACACACGCAACGAATTTCCGCCGACCGGTCGTCCGTCTTTTGTCCAGAGTGCGTGTCTGTTGGTTGGAATGTGCTCTAGACTGCACACGAATTTTCCCGTACGACAGAATTCTACTTCAGAAGTGATGTCATGTGTTGGATTGCTTTCTGTGTTCTTTCATCTCTGAGCATGCCTAGTCTTGCTCATAAGATTTTTCCCCATCGAAATCTGTACTAATGAGACGAAAATCGGACGTGTTTTGACAGAGGACAAAAATTTTAATGCCTGCACACCAAGATTTTGTCAGCCGAAAAGTCGAAGTCGGCTGTCGAAAGCACCATACTAACAAGCCGAAAATCGACAGATCGGTCGTCGGACGAAATTTCCCGGCCGAATTTATTCTTGTGTGTACGGGGCTTTAGGGTGGCCATACATTAATACATTTTTTTTTTTGGCTGAATGCAGACACTGTTCGGCTGACAATTTTCAGTTTTCCAATTCAAGGATGTTGGGCTGGGAGGGCAACACAACAGGCCCACCCACTAAGCAAGCTTTGGCCAGTTCACCGAAGAACCTGCTGAAATTTGCACAGTGTAGGGCCAGCTTCAGCTTGTCACTGCTGAGGAAGTCTGAACCATGAAGAAAGCTTTGCCGCCATGAAGCCATAGCAGTATCTCAATCTAGGTTGTGCCCTCACTTATTGTGATGGCATAGGGGAGGGTAGACCCAGGGAGAAAATGCTTATGTGATTGCATATTTGTTACTCTTCTATTGCAAGGAATGTAGTTAAAAGTTTTAAGCAATGAGTGATTTATATTGCGTTTATGTCCAATAATATCGTAGCTAACTATAACCATGTTGATCTTGATGATGATGTTGATGATGTCTACCTTGTAACTTTAGTTATCTAGATATGGTAATATGACTCTGCCTTATTCTGTATGTGATATTTTCTTTGCTCTCCTCCATCAGTCTCTCAGCAAGCTCCACACATTGTGCTGTGATGTGCTTGAGTCACTGGAAAAGGTCACACAAGAGGTCAAAGAGGACACCACAGAGGTTTGTCATACTTAATAGATTCTTGGAATTTCATTTACTGTTGCTCTTTAAAGGGTCATTAAACTTTAAATTCAAGCGGAATACAATAAAAACACTGTGATAATATGCTGTTTATGTATGTGAAAGTAATGGGGTTTAGAAGAACTCACTTTACTAAGATCTCATTAAAAAAGGAGATATTTCCCTTCACCCACGGTTTCAATTAAAAAATAGCAAATTTTGTATTTTTCTGAATTTTTGCATGAATGTGATCTGTTCTTCATCCAAGCCAGGGGTCTCCAAAATTTGTAAACCAAGGGCCGGTTTACTGTCCCTCAGACTTTATGGGGGCCAGTCTGTAGACAGTGGAAATAAACAATGCTTGGTGGTCAGTGAACTACAAAAATGACATAGCGTGTGGTTAGTAGGAGGGGAAATAGTGCCTCATCACTGGTATTAGTGGGAGGAATAGTCTCCATTTGTTGGTATTGGCGGGGTGCCCCATTGTTGGTATCAGTGGGCAGAATAGAGCCCTATCATTGGTGTCAGCGGGAGAAATAATGCCCCATTGTTGGTGTCATTGGGAGGAATAGTGCCCCATCATTGGTGTCAGTGGGAGGAATAGTGCCCCACGCCTATGATCAGTAGGATGCCGAATAATGGCCCATCACTGGTATTAGTAGTAGAAATTTTGGTAATATCATTTGGGTGCCCCCTTGTTGGTACCAGTGGGAGGAATAATGCCCTGACATTAGATTCAGTTGGAGTAATAATGCCCCATTGTTGGTGTCAATGGGAGGAATAATACTCTACTGTTGGTGAATTTGAAAGGAATGGTGTCTCATTGTTAGTGTCACGATGAGGCATAGTTCCTCATATCAGCAGGAGGAAAAATGCTCCAAGGCCCAAATAAAGTTAAGTAAAGGGCCACATCCTGCCTGCGTGCTGCAGTTTTGAGACAACCGATCTAAGCCATGGAAATGAAGTAAGATACCCAGATAGCAAGCAATTGCGCTGCAAGTTTGAAAATGACTTGCTAAGCTATCACTAGACTTGCCAGGCTTCACATGTTTGTTGCATAATTGCAGCAAGTCCGCATTGCATGACTCCAGATCAACTTTCTGTGCAAACATTCTGCAAGTCTGCTGCAAGTTCTGGTTCGTTTATGTTGTGCAATAGTCATCATACCACAGGGGTCACTGTGGCTGAATTTCCATGCTGTAAACGTCCAGAGCTCTTGCTGTAGAATCAACACTGCAAATTTACTCTTGCTAGAGACTTGCCACGCAAATTTGCTACAAATTGGAAAAGTGTCAACTAGAACAGAGCTTCAAGTGCTCTGCAAGTGTACAACTTGCCAGTGAAAATGTGCAACAAGTTAACAGACTTACAATTCAACACTGCCACAAATTTGTAGCAAGTTATCCTTACTATATGAGATAATCTTATTTATAGCGGCACTAAACCCATCTTTTTAACTGTTTCCCTAAAACAGTTACATTTAAGGCATGCTGTGAATGATAACTGTCACAACTGCTTGTGCTGTAAACCAAACTGTCAAGCCATCAAATGGACAGCATCATAACTGATCACATTTGCAGCACCATGGAGACTGCAGATCAATCAGAGGGTAAGATGGCAGTTTTATTGTCTTTAAAGGATAGAAAGGTTTGGTTCCACTGGCCCAAACAAAAAAAGATAGATTGGGCTTTCAGAAGAGTCCTGAAAGTTACTAGGGTTTTCTACATAACAAAATAGCAAGCACTTGTTTATAATATTCTATACTATCAATGAAAATTAGAAGTGCATGTGGTTCACAGGAGTGAAAGCTAGGAATTATTGATATATATATATATATACATACTGAACAAAATTATAAACGCAACACCTTTTTTTTTGCCCCCATTTTTCATGAGCTGAACTCAAACATCTAAGACTTTTTCTATGTACACAAAAGGCCTATTTCTCTCAAATATTGTTCACAAATCTGTCTAAATCTGTGTTAGTGAGCGCTTCTCCTTTGCCGAGATAATCCATCCACCTCACAGGTGTGGCATATCAAGATGCTGACACGTCACCTTTTTTCTAGGTGAATATATTTCTAAAATTGCTATTGAAATTTCCACCTCATGTCAGTAACAACCCGTCCGTGCAATCCATACATACAAAGAAAGCAAAACAAATAAGTTCAGAAATTAAGTTATGTGTAATACAATGGAATGACACAGGGAAACAGTATTGAAAACATGAAGAAAGGGAGGTGCATAGAAAGCCAAGATGCCAGCTGAAATCTATCAGTAGTTGGAAAGCAATCCTGCCTCTTGTTAGTGCATATTAATATCAGCTGGTTCAGTCCCAACTGATGGCCTATAAAAAGGTGTCTCATTACCAAGGTGTCACACAAGAAACATTTCATGATGGGTAAAAGCAAAGAGCTCCCATAAGACCTTTGCAACCTTATTGTTGCAAAACATACTGATGGCATTGAATACAGAAGGATTTCTAAACTTCTGAATGCTCCAGTGAGCACTGTTGGGGCCATAATCTGGAAGTGGAAAGAACATAATTTTACCATAAACTAGTCACAACCAGGTGCTCCTCGCAAGATTTCTGACAGAGGAGTGAAAATAACTATCAGAAGAGTTGTCCAAGAGCCAAGGACCACTTGTGGAGAACTTCAAAAAGATCTGTAAATTAGCAGGTACAATTGTTTCAAAGAAAACAAAAAGTAATGCACTAAACCGCCATGGCCTGTATGCATGCTCACCAAGACTCCATTGCTAAAGAAAAAGCGTGTTAAAGCTCAATAAGGTTTGCTGGACAACATTTAGAAAAGCCTGTAAAATACTGGAAGAATATATGTCAGATGAGACCAAAATTGGACTCTTTGGATGCCATAATACACACAGTGTTTGGAGGTCACTGCACATCACCCCAAAAACACCATACCAAAAATGAGGTTTGGAGGTGGAAACATCATGGTGTGGGGCTTTTTTTCAGCATACAGTACTGGCAAACTTCATGTCATTAAAGGAAGAGTAAAACTGAAAAAAAAATGAACCAAGACATTCTTGAAAAAAATCTGCTGCCATCTACCAGGAAGATGAAAATAAAACGAGGGTGGACATTTCAGTAGGATAATGATCCCAAACACAAAGCTAAAGAAACTCTCAATTGGTTTGAAAGAAAGAAAATAAAGCTGCTAGAATGGCCTAGCCAATTATCTGACTTGAATCCAATAGAAAATCTATGGAAAGAACAAAAGGCTCACAGAACCTTCAAGATTTGAAGACTGTTTGGAAGAATGGGCAAAAATCACACGATGCAACGCATGCGACTATTTTCTCCATACAAGAGGCGTCTTGAAGCTGTCATTACCAACAAAGGATTTTGTACCAAGTATTAAATAATATTCAGTTAGTGTG
The DNA here is from genome assembly GCF_965119305.1 of Pelophylax lessonae. Lineage (NCBI taxonomy): Eukaryota > Metazoa > Chordata > Amphibia > Anura > Ranidae > Pelophylax > Pelophylax lessonae. The sequence continues at coordinate 312,786,274 of NC_138768.1, read as the reverse complement.
TTCAATGACTTTTCCCTGTATCATTCCATTTTATTGCACATAATGTTTTTTTTAACTACATTTCTGAACTTTTTCGCTTTGGTTTCTTTGTATGTATGGATGGATTGCATGGGTTACCGACGTAATGAAAATTTTTATATCAATAGCACCTTTAGAAATATATTTACCTAGAAAAATGGTGACACGTTCAATACTTATTTTTGCCGCTGTGTGTATATATATATATATATATAATATTAACATGCAAAACAGATGATGTGGGTATGTGGGTATATGACTAAGTGTTACCTCATCAAGCAAAAAGGAATGACCGCACTTCCGATGAAATTCAGAAAAAGGAGTGTCTTTATTCCACATCAATCAAATGGCAAATACAGGTACACACTGTGAGTGCAGGACAAAAACGGTAGACGCGTTTCACGACTGGATGTGTCGCTTACTCATTACCAAGTTCACTCTGGATGTGCATCAGCCATATATACACCCCATACATACAGCTGGCAACAATTGGATTCATCAAACTAGTTGTTCATCCGATCGGTCAGCTGTTGGGAATCTACGTCTAGATTGCACAGACAGAGTGACCCCAACGAAATCCAAATTTTAAACACACTTGTGCAGAAAACATTTTCCATGTATATAAATATAAATCAAATACAATAAATATCCTAGTGATAAGTGCTAAAGTGAGGGAACAATCAAGAGTAAAGGAACCCATATTCAATATTTTGGTGCATTTATCATATATAGAATGAAGGTATATATATGTAAAAAAGCATAAAATAAATAAAAAAATATATATAAAAATATATGTGTGGGAAACCTTTCAACCTCAAGTTTCTGCAATAGCCTGGCAGTAGTTTCCACGGGTACTAAGCACTGCATTGAGTGAGTTTGATTTGCTAAAGACAAATAGGCTGTTCACTTTGCAAGGAAAGTTGCAGAGTTTATTGAATACGGTGAAATTACACCTTGAAAAGAATACCCAATCGTGCAAGGAAAATAGAAAAAGACAAATCCACATTGTTGTTTGCACGTGATATGACAATGGAAGTTCAGGCCTTCATTTCGTTCACTAAACTCTTGAGAAAATACCCTTGCAAAGGGAACAGTCTATTTGGCTTCAGTAAATCAACCCCTTTGCACCATACTGGTAGGTAAAGTGGAACTCCACTCTCTTAATCAACACTGACTATTTTTAATCTTTATGCTGCTAGCATTACTAAATAGATAAGAAAGTATATCATACTGACTTGTTTTACATTTGTTTTACATTTTTTCAGTTACTTCCTTGTTTCCATGCCTAGGCAAAATATGTCATACGTCCAAGCGGTCTTCAGGAGGGGAGGGCGGGTTCTCAGCTTAGCCTATGCCTGAGCTAAGGGCAGATGGATTCCAGGAAATAAATGATACACGAATCATCTGCTCTTACTCAAGATGGCCTCTGCCAGAAATGCCAGGGGATGTTTTTCAAAATGATTTCTCAGCAAAATAAAGGATGGAGACGCGGATGGATGGGGGGAGTTTGCTTTGAATATTAATTAATTAAAAAGCATTTTTGCTTTGTGGTTCTAAGATGCAATGCATTTCCACTTTAATGTTTTCTCTTGAACTACTGCGGTCCAAAGGGAAGGCAGCGGGGAACACTAAAATGTAAAGCATGGGAGGCCACATGCTTTTTGTATGTGCTATTGGAAAAAAAATAACAGGCTTGAAAATAAATCAAGAAAACCATTATGTGCATGCTAAACTGATGGTTGGGTTATTTTCTTCCAGGACATTAGGTGGTTAATCTCTCATCACCGAGAAGCCATGAAGAAAACCCTGACTGATGAAAGATTGCAGAGATTACAGAGAGATGGTGGCACTCTTGTTGCCAGACTCCAGAAGTCGCCTTACTTAAGGTATAACAGTAGGCACCATATAATCATCCTTACTGTAACTTACTTACATCAGCAGGAAGTAATACATTTTCATTCCTTTGTATGTGACAGATTATATGACCCAGTGACCTTTGGCTTGTATGAGAGAGTAGATGAAGCTTTACATAATCTTGTCCAGCTGTCAAATCAGAAACTGCAAGACCTTGAGGCAAAATTGCCACCACAAAGCTGTCGAGACAAAAGTGAGGTAAGATGATGACAGATCATATGTCTGGAAGATCTAAATAAAAAAATAAGTATTATACACACACACATACTTATAGCTATACCTACCTTTCTATCTGTCATCGACCATCATATATTAGTGAGGATATGAAGTGATTGTCATCTGCACCTACAATTTAGCAGAGCGATATTGCAGCATTGCTAAATAGTTATAGCCTATGGAAAAACTGTGCACCCCATAATATGTTAAGCATATTTTATTACCTGCTAACAACACTCTTTCTACCTAAAGCAGAATTAAACCCTCCTATCCCATACAGCCCAGGAAGCCGCCATCTTAGCCTCTGTTTGCCCTGCAGTTTCCATAATACTGTACATGCGATTAGTAATGAAACCAGCCATGTGACGGGCCTGACGGCTTCACAGTCCAGTTGAGAGCAAAAGCAACTGTGATAGTTATGTCACTGTGTCTTGAATGCAACTGTTTTGGGAGACTTAAAACAATGGGTTCTGCTTTAATTAACCAGTTATGTACCAGAAGGATTTGCCCCCTTCATGACCAGGCCATTTTTTGCGATTCTGCACTGCGCTACTTTAACCACTAGACGACCGCCCGCCACAGATATACTGCGGCAGGCAGCCGCTCCTGGGCGAACCACCGTACATGTACGGTGCTCTCTCTGGGGAGTCTAGGGGGCGAGCGCACGCCGCAGGCAGCGTGATCCCACCCCCGCTCGTCAGCGGGGAAGCCAGCGCGTGTGTCAGGCTGCTCCGATTGCCGTCTGACACCCTCGATCTCTCCCCGCTGAGAGAGAAGGATAGTCGGCTGATGTAAACATAGCCGTCTGTCCTTCTCCCTGGGATGATCATAGAGACCATGTGATCCTGCTATATAAGATCGCATGTCTCTATGGTCATTTCACAAGCCACGCCCCCCTACAGTTAGAATCACTCCTCTAGGCTTACATTTAACCCCTTGATCACTCACATGGTTAACCCCTTCCATGCCAATGGCATTATTACAGTAACAGTGCATATTTTTAGCACTGATTACTGTAGTAATGCCACTGGTACCCCCAAAAGTGTCAAAAATGTCAGTTTGGGGGCCGCAATGTCGCAGTCCCACAAAAAATTGCAGATTGCCGCCATTACTAGTAAAAAAAAAAAAAACATAAAAATGACATAAATCTTTCCCGTAGTTAGTAAACGCGATAACTTTTGCGCAAATCAATCAAAATACGCTTATTGCGATTTTCTTTTTACCAAAAATATGTAGCAGAAAACAAATTGGCCTAAAATGTTAAAAAATTTTGATTTTTAATTTTTTTTTGAGAATGTTATATAGCAGAATGTGAAAAATATATATATATATTTTTTCAAAATTGTCGCTCTTTTATTGTTTATAGCGCAAGAAATAAAAATCCTACAGGTGATCAAATACAACCAAAAGAAAGGTCTATTTGTGGGGGAAAAAAGACGTAAACTTCGTTTGGGTACAGCGTCGCACGACCGCGCAATTGTCGGTTAAAATAACTCAGTGCCGAATCTCAAAATAGGGCCTGGTCAGGAAGGGGGTAAAATCTTCCGGGGCTGAAGTGGTTTATGGAAAATTGCATGGTCGTGCGACGCTGTGCCCAAATAAAATTGATGTCCTTTTTTTTCCCACAAATGGAGCTTTCTTTTGGTGGTATTTGATCACCTCTGCGATTTTTATTTTTTGCGCTATAAACAAAAAAAGAGCGAAAATTCGAAAAAGATTAAAAAACAATATTTCACATTCTGCTATATAACATTCCAATAAACCTTTTTCCTGTCAGTCTCCATGGCAGCCTACGTGTGGGTTAACCCCGCCTCCACTCCAAGGGTATAGGACCCCCCTCCCATAAATTTCAGCTCTCAGGTACAGCAGGTGTTCCTTTTTTGTCCTCCTCCAAGGACCTGCAATTCTGATGTCTTACTATCGTCCGGCTTACCTCAGGATACTTTGGATGGTGTCTGCATGTCCAGGGCCCAGCCACGGGCGGGTGAGTGACATTTAAATTCCCCTGCTCTCTGCGGTTGACTGAAGCCTGGCCGGCGTTTTCTGACATGGGTCTGAAGATTCTCATTACATCGCTTCATGGCAGCGGTATTTGTCATTTATGTATACCTTGTTTGTATCCTTTTCTATCACTATGCGGCGTTTTGTTTGGCCCCAATGGCGCTGGAATGCTTCCTGCGTTCCAGCAACCCTTCCTCTTCCTCCTCTGCCTCCTGCGACCAATCGGTGGACGTTTCGTAGTCCCGCACATGCGCAGTGCGTCGCGAACGAAGCCAAGGCTTGGTTCGTGCATGCGCACTAGCGATCACGGCCGCATCACCGCTGATGTCATTCCGGCGGGAGATTTAAGCAGCTGACGGTTCCCCTGTACTTCGGGAAGTACTGTGGGCGTTGCGGCAGCTTCCCTGTGTCTCTGGATTCCTTGCTACAGGTATGTGCAATTGATATTTGACTGCAGAGGGGGAGGGGGGGGCGGATGGTTTGCTACCTCACAATGTATCACTATCTTGGTGTCTGATGTGTATTACCTTTCTTTATCAGTCTGGTTGTTGGCCTGAAGTATGGATCCTGCATCACCGCCCTCCTGTGGCCAGCCCTCTCACAACAGGTGGGTGCTGGCATTTTTCAGGGGGGGGCGGGGGAGGGCTAGCTGGTCCCTGTTTCATGGCTAAATCCAGTGTCTCCCCGATTTTCTCTTTTTCCATCACCTCTTCCAGGCCTGATTTATCCCAAGAAAGAGACCCTGTCAGACCTCGTGGGAGTTCATCCTCCAGATCAAAGCGCCATGAATCTCCATCAGGGAGTAGGAAGCAAGGGAGACGCTCTAATTCCTCCCCCAGACACCACAAACAATACCAGAGTCGCCGCACATACCAGAGAGCCTGTTGGGGTTGTGGGGCGCATGTCCCGGAGGACAAGTCCCTATGTGAGCTATGTTTTGCTCAAGCAGCCGGTGAGAGGGTGCACGAGGACCATGGATTGGAATCTCTAGTGAAGAGAATAGTGCAACAGTCCCTGAAAGAATGGGGTATGGTCCCAGCACTTGGTCCCACTACGTCCAGTTCTCCAGCGGAAGTGCAGGAAGATCAAGGCCCCTCTCAACCGAGCATTACTTCTGCAAAATCATCTGACAGTGATTCAGAAGAAGAAGGGGCAGTAGGCGGTTTTGAGTTTGCCCTGGTTTCACCCCTGATCAGAGCCATTAAGGAAGCTCTAAGATGGGAGGATCCTGTGTCTCCCCAGAAAAAGCAGCGGAAGTTCTTCAAGCACCTCGGCAAGGAGCGTGTCAACTTCCCTTTCCTCTCTGAATTACAAGAGGTGATTACTGAAGAGTGGAGTAAAGGGGATAGTAAGTCTTCCCTATCTTCCAAACTTGGGAAATTATATCCCTTCAAACCTGAAGATGTCGCCCGTCTGGAATCTGCTCCCCTTGTGGATGCTGCAGTTACAAGATTAGCAAAGCATGTCACTTGCCCTGTCTAGAAGAGAGAAGAGAAGTCTTGCTCGCCTATGTAGATGCTTTGGTGGCTCAAGGAGCAGTAGTTCCGGTTCCAGAACAGGAAAAATTTCAAGGTGTTTATTCACCCCTCTTCTTAGTCCAGAAGAAGAAAGGAGCCTGGAGGCCCGTTATAGATCTTACATACCTGAACAAGTTCATAAAGAACGAAAAATTCAAGATGGAAACACTCTCAACTATTCAGAAGGCAGTACTGCCAGTAGACTGGCTCGCCTCAATAGACTTGAAAGATGCGTACTTTCATGTACCCGTGGCAACCGACTTTCACAAATATCTCCGCTTCTGTGTTCAGAACCGACATCTTCAATTCATTTGCCTACCCTTTGGCCTGTCTACCTCGCCCAGAGTATTCTCCAAAGTTTTCCTGGCTGTAGTGGCCTTCATAAGATTGAAAGGAATACGTCTACATCATTACTTAGACGATCTTCTGCTGCTGTCTCAAGAGAAAGATCAGTTATTGACACACAGAGATCAGGTCATTTTGACCCTCAAAGAGTTTGGCTGGCTGTTAAACCTACAAAAAAGTCAGCTGGAGCCCACTCAGCGCCTAGTTTATCTTGGGGCGCAATTCGACACCGTCGAGAATTCAATCTCTCTCCCATTAGAGAAGATACCGGTAGTGAGGGAGAGAATCCTTCCAGCTCTTTCTTGAAAGCCTCTCAGTGCCTCAAAATCATTGGCACCATGGTGTCCACGGCTCCAATGGTCAAATGGGCTCTTTGGCGTATGAGGCCCTTCCAGAAAGGGTTCCTACAACAGTGGAACCCAGAAGAGAGGGATCAATACATTCATATCTCCTCCAGCATGAGATCCAGTCTTCTTTGGTGGCTGCAACGCAGGAATCTGCTCAATTGTCACTCTCTGATTCCAGTCTCATGGACTATAATCACAACAGACGCCAGCAACTCAGGTTGGGGGGCTCATTGTCTGTCGGAGATGACACAAGGAAAGTGGTCTTTTCAGAGACACACACCAGTCTCCAATATACTGGAGCTCCGAGCAGCCTACCAGGCTCTTCGATCTTTCCAACACCTGGTGGAAGGGAAATCTGTAATGATTCGGATGGACAACACCACGGCAGTGTCTTATGTAAAGAGACAAGGTGGGACACGGAGTCTCTCTCTACTACGAGAGTTAGACCCAATTATGTCTTGGGCCCAGGCTCACCTAGTCGATATCTCGGCAGTCTACATTCCAGGTTCACAGAATGTTCAAGCAGATTTTCTGTCCAGGGTCCAGTTGAACCACAACGAGTGGTCTCTCCATGTGGAGTCGTTCAAATGGATCCTGTCGCTGGGAGTATCTCCCGAAGTCGACCTGTTCGCCTCTCCTTGCAACCACAAGTTGGAGAAGTATGTCACGAGAGGCAAATGCCATCAAGCCTACGGGACAGATGCACTAACCGACAGGTGGGAGTTCAGCAGGGCATATGCCTTTCCTCCAGTACCCATCATTCTCAAATTTCTGCAGAGACTTTAAGCGGAAGATGTAGAGGTAGTGATGGTGGCGCCTTTCTGGCCAAACAGGCCATGGTTTCCGCTGCTCCTACAGCTGAGTTACCGGGACCCGGTCCCTCTTCCCCTCAGACCAGACTTGCTTCTTCAGGGAACATCAGTGCACCCCTGTCCTGCAATTCTCCGGTTGACGGTCTGGTTCTTGAGAGGGAAAGGTTGGAATCGCTCGGCTGCCCATCTACAGCCATTTCCACCTTGATGAATGCTAGACGACCAAGTACAAATAAAGTATACTGCAGAATCTGGTCAAGATTCATGAAGTCTGCATATCCAGAAGGTATGTCTTCCTCAGTCCCTGGGATTCAAGAAATACTAAGTTTTCTTCAGGCTGGTCTAGATATGCCCCTTTCAGTGGCAACTCTAAGGGTCCAAGTTTCGGCATTGTCTGCCTTCTCTGGGGTCATGTGGGCCCAACACCCACTTATTCAACAGTTCTTTAAAGGAGCAGTCAGGCTCAATCCTCAAAGAAGACCTAGGTTTCCAAAATGGGATCTTCCTCTTGTCCTAAATGCCCTCTCAAAAATGGGCATAGAATCCTCTTCTTCTATCAAGGATCTGACCATCCGGACTGTCTTCCTGGTGGCCATTACTTCGGCTAAAAGGGTCTCTGAGTTAAGTTCCCTCGGCTGTAGAGAACCATTTCTGACTTTCTTCCCAGATCGGGTAGTACTGATACCCATGCTGAATTCAAATCCGAAAGTCACCTCGGTGTTTCACCAGAATCAGGAGATCGTCCTGCCTACTTTCCGGTCCTCTGACGAGTCCAATCCTCATCCGTTGGATGTAGGAGAGTCCTTAAAAGTCTATCTTCAAGCAACTGCACCATTCAGGCAGTCTGACAACCTCTTTGTCCTGTTCTGGGGGAAGAACAGAGGTAAACCTGCTTCATCCAGAACTATCGCATCATGTATAGTGGCAGCTATCCAGCAGGCCTATAGAGCTGAGGGTCTGGCTCCTCCAGAGGCGGTGACGGCGTACTCTACAAGGAGTATCTCTACTTCCTGGGCGGCCTCGCGGCACGTGGCTCCAGATGTGATCTGCAGACCGGCTTCATGGTCTTCGGTCAATACTTTTATGACCCACTATTGTGTGGAGCCTGCTTCTCTGTCCTCAGTTAATTTTGGTTTGACTGTTTTGTCTGCAAATAGCATGAATTAAAGTTTCTTTGCTAAAGCATTCCCACCCGTGTGGCGTGAGCTAGTTATTTCCCACATGTAGGCTGCCATGGAGACTGACAGGAAAACGGAAAATTCCTATCAAATACTTACCGTAATTTTCCTTTCCTGATAGTCTCCATGGCAGCCGGAGTTCCCACCCTCTCGTCTTGGATTCGGCTAAGATATGGAACACCTGCTGTACCTGAGAGCTGAAATTTATGGGAGGGGGGTCCTATACCCTTGGAGTGGAGGCGGGGTTAACCCACACATAGGCTGCCATGGAGACTATCAGGAAAGGAAAATTACGGTAAGTATTTGATAGGAATTTTCCGTTTTCATCATTTTAGGCCAATTTGTACTCTGCTACATATTTTTGGTAAAAAAAAAAAATCGCAATAAGCGTATTGACCACGCGCATGACAGACGTACCCCTGCATTGGTTCGCACAGCTGAGCCAGCCTGCCGCAGTATATCTGCGGCGAGCGGTCGGCAACTGATTAAGTAAAACAGGCTTGATTTTGTGTATGCTTCTTGCACCACATCATTCTGATTGACTGCACAGCTAATATAGAATCAAAGTTGCCAAAGCTTATCAATGTCAAGCTAAGAACTTTCTAACACCCACATAGTGTTTAGTGCATTGTATTTTTTATCAGTAAGAGTAAAAGCCTCCTTTTGTTTTTATCATAAACATGGTAAGTAGGATTTGGACTGTGTTTTACTAATTATTTCATTTTACAAGGTACATTTGTGACTGATATTTCCATCTTCTTGTTTATGAACATTTAATATACTTGTAGGATTCTCAGAGTTTGCTTAATACCCTGAGACATGGAGACATGAAAATGGAAATAATTGGGGAGACAACAGAAGAGGTAACTTAAGTCCTACATTATAACTACTAAGCCTATTACTGCACGTTTACTCCGTTACAGACCTGCTTAAAATTAGCTTGTAAAATCAGTGGTGAACCTCTTTTTTGGCCGTACAGGGAAAACCAACTGGTTCAGCCATCCTTATTATCTGCACAAACTTACTTTCTCACCAATATGTTCAGCAAATGTAAATTGGCTCTGCAAGACTTGGCGCTTACACAGGATTGAGGACTCCCCACCTGTTCCCATGCGGCAGCGATGTAGACCTGTGCGGCCAAGGACCAGTAGTGGGGGGGGGGGGGTAAAGCTGGATATACACGCATAGTTTTTTCTCATTCAACCACAGTGATTATTGCTAGCAGCTACAGTATAGCTGCCCAATCAATGGATCGACTTGGGTATAATCAGTCTGCCCATACATGGATCAAACCTCGGCTGGTCCCTGCTGAACCGGCCGAGATTTACACCATCTATGGTCGGCTTTAGAACCAGCCGACTTTTGATATGTGTATACCCAGCTTTAGATACATATTTCCATGAAGCCAGAAGTAATGGCAATATTTTACCTCCCAGGAACCAAAATGAGTCTTGAGGAAATAAGGAAAGGCTTGTGCTGTTGGTGGACCCATCATTAAAACAAACCTGTTGTCATGCATAGACAAATCATATGTTTGCTTTAAGACACTGCACAGCCCCTTTTAGTGATTGTGCTTAGACCATGTCTATGTTATACATACTATATGTATTTATCATAACTGCATCACCATGCTAGCACAGCCAGAATCCATTTCATGTAAGCAGAGACCATGTGCATGTTATACATACTCTACGTATATATCATTAATGCATCACCATGATAACATAGACCAAACCAATTTCATGTAAGCAAAAGAAGTACCGTGTTACCAGATGTTCCGTGCGGTTTTTGTATATGATGCTCGATATGCCATTGTTTTGGGGGTGCCTAATCCTGGGGCCCATTATCCACTCTTAACTTTAATTACTCATCTGTAACTGATTCTGCTCCACTGCCAAAATAGACTTTGCTCAGCAAGGGATAAATAATCTGCTGTGCATTCCTCTTCTCTGATTGACAGCTGTAAGTCAGCAGCTTTGTGAGGTCACAAATGGCACTTTTCCACTACGAGTACCGGCTCGGCTCCACTCGGCACTGCTTGGCCCAGCTCGGCTCAGTTTGCTTTTTCACTGCGTGGTATGAGTTGTCACAATTCAGCACTGTATATGCTCTACTCGGCTCGGTTTGCTTTTCCACTGCGTGGTACGAGTCGGCACGTTTCAGCACTGTATAGGCTCTACTCGGCTCGGTTTGCTTTTCCACTGCGTGGTACGAGTCGGCACGTTTCAGCACTGTATAGGCTCTACTCGGCTCGGTTTGCTTTTCCACTGCGTGGTACGAGACGGCTTATTTCAGCACTGTATAGGCTCTACTCGGCTCGGTTTGCTTTTCCACTTCGTGGTACGAGCCGGCACATTTCAGCACTGTATAGGCTCTACTTGGCTCGGTTTGCTTTTCCACTGCGTGGTACGAGTCGGCACGTTTCAGCACTGTATAGGCTCTACCCGGCTCAGTTTGCTTTTCCACTGCGTGGTACGAGTCGGAACATTTCAGCACTGTATGGGCTCTACTCGGCTCGGTTTGCTTTTCCACTGCGTGGTACGAGTCGGCACGTTTCAGCACTGTATAGGCTCTACTCAGCTCGGTTTGCTTTTCCACTGCGTGGTACGAGTCGGAACATTTCAGCACTGTATGGGCTCTACTCGGCTTGGTTTGCTTTTCTACTGCATGGTACGAGTTGACACGTTTCAGCACTGTATAGGCTCTACTCGGCTCGGTTTACTTTTCCACTAAAGTAGTAATTGGGTGGGATTACAACGATTCTCTGACCAATCAGTGGCTAGTAGTGACAAACAATCAAGGCTGCATGCGAAGGATTGTGGGATATGGTATAGGTACGGCCCACTTGGAACCCCAACCGAGGTGGTACTGTTTAAGCGAGCCGTACCGAGCCGTACCATGTAGTGGAAAAGCGCCGCTGTACCAAACCGTTCAAACACGAACCATGCGGTACCATGCAGTGGAAAAGCGCCAAAGCGAGCCATACCGAGTCGTACCATGCAGTGGAAAAGCGCCAATAGTAATAAGCTTTGCATCTAACTAGATGACTTCACAGCCACTTCTGCTGAAGCATGGCAATGTAAAAAAGAACATAAAACAAATCATTTGCCCCAATCTGAAATGTCAGCCAAGGGTTCTACACCTAGCCTGAAAACTCTGACATCTAAAAAGATGATGGTTAGTAAGAAGACCCGAAATGCAAATAAAAAGTATTAAATTGTTCTTTGCTGTCCCTGTGCAGCATTGCCGTGTACTATGTGATAGCGTTAGCTACAAAGATATATAATGTAAAACCTCTGTATAATAGAAGCACCATTACATGAACTTCAATAAAAGAATCATTATTTGCAATAGCTATTCGTGTAACTTCTCTCCGCCAGCTTGAAAATGAGTTACTGTGTTTCAGAGTGGAAGGTGTATTACTTTTTACTTCATTCTTTCATTTTTAGATACATTTGCAGTTTCAGCATCCTGAAAACAGATAAGCTAGACAAGATAAATTCACTCCAAGGTTCATACAGTAAAGCTGACCATACACGTATAGAATTTTCAACTGAAACTGGTCGTTTTCGGAAAGTATGTTTGACATTGGTGCCATTAGTTGTTTCAACCTCACTATCGATTTCGACAGTAGGCCTCGCTAATGTCAATGGATCCAAAGCAAACATTTTTACAGTTTCAACCAAAGTGTATATGTGTATGTTATATTCTAAATGAAAGAAATCCGAAAAATTAAAAGTCTTGTATTACGCACGTCCTTGGAATATATACATATTATTTATGTTGTTATTGTTTTTGACCGATCATGTTCGATCATGGAAACAAATTAATTCTATCAGTTAGTGGACAAGTCGCTATCAAGTGACAGATAGTCGTTCGCACTGCAAATGGCCGAAATTCTATACGCTTATAGCCAGCTTAAGACCAATGATCTGCTTACAACTGTGTAATGATCTGCTTACAACTTTTGTTGTTTTTTTATAGACACAAACATCAGAGGAGTATCGTGTGCCATTCTTAGAACCAAATGGTCGCAAGTCAGAGGTTGGTGTCAGGATCCGTGGTCTAGAGGTCAGTAGTCGAGAGCTGGCGGACCGTACCTGCAGCCCTCCTCGTGGTCATGTTCTCAGTAGAGGTGATGGGAGAGGACCAGATGCCCCTTGGGGGGGTATTCCAAAACCAGAAGGAAAAAGGTGAGCTTGTACCTCACTAAAAATTAATGATAAAAATTCTAGGCCTGTACAGACCTTTCTATATTTTATGCATGTATTTTACTGGATTTATATAGCCGCAACAGTTAGTGCAGCACTATACAAATGGGAGGGAGACAGTACGATTACAATACAATTTAACTAAGGCGGGATCAGTGCTCTAATTGTTAGATGTGTGTATGTACATATATACATATATATATATAGTATATATATATATATATATATATATATATATATATATATATATATATATATATATATATATGCTATTTGTAGAGCATAAGGAAATCCAGTGTTCTGCTTAGTCATATCATGTCGTTTTTACACTTCCAATTCATATAAAAATTACCTTAAAGTGAAACTACACTGCATCTGAGCACTACAAACCAAAAACACTATTTAATTAATTTTTAATGTTCAAAGCAAACTTACCCATCAATCCATGTCTTCAAGAAATCACTTTGAAAAACACTTCCTAGCATTTCTAAACATATTGGGTAAGGGCAGACGATTCATCTAGCATTTGCTTCCTGGAATCAATCTGCCCTTAGCACAAGCATGCAGACAGGAGTGTGTGCTTAGCCGAGAAAACCCCTCCTCTCTCCTGAAGACTCCTGGGATGTATAACAGCATTTGACTAGGCCTGGAACTATAGAAATGTAAAAAAAAAAAGTGTAGAACAAGTAAATATGTACTTTTTTCCCATCTATTGACTAACCACTTACCGCAAAGTGACGTAGGACTACGTCGGCAAATTTTGCGGTAGTATACCGGGATGATGCCTCTAGCTAGAGGCACCATCCCGGTACCGTGGTTTACAGCCGACGGTCAGCTTTCCGTCGGTAACGACTGATTCGGCTCGGGAGCCGCTCGATCATTACCCGGGTGAGCGGGAGGGGACGTTCCCCCCGCCCCTCCCGCCGCCTTCCTGTGACTTTGCTCGGGGCTCCCATCCCACCGGGAGCCCCGAGCACCCAGCCGTCACGTCCGCTGGCTGGATGGAGTCCCGATCAAAGCCGGAAACGGCTTCGATCGGGTCTCTGATGACGTAACCCGGAGGCGGCGTCCATGATGTCACTTCCGGGTTACTGTGCTGCAAAAGGCGGCAAATTTAAAAAAACGGCTGTATGCAAAAACGCCGTTTTCGGCGTTTTGCATACATGGAAGTGTAGTGGAGGGGTCTAGGGTCTTTTAGACCCTCGATCCCTCCATGAAGAGTACCTGTCACTGCATATTGGTGTCACAAGGGATGTTTACATTGCTTGTGACAGCAATAAAAGTGATCAGATTTTTTATTTTTTTTTAAAACCTGTAATAAAGTTAAAAAAAAAAATAAAATAAATAGGAAAAAAAAATAAAAAATTTTAGCCGCCCCCATCACCGTTAGCTCTCGCACAAAAAAAATGTATACGGAAGCCGAGCCGCGAATGAAATCGCTGTTCAAACCACTCATTTGAGGTATCGCCGCGATCGCCAGAGCGTGAGCAGTAATTAAAAAAAAGACCTACACTCTAACTCTAAATTGGTAACCGTTAAAAAAATTTAAAGCGTCGCCTATTGAGATCTCTATTGACCGTAGTTTGTCGCCATCCCACGGGTGTGCGCAATTTTAAACCGTAACATGTTGGGTATCTATTTACTCGGCGTGACATGTTCCACAATATACAAAAAAATGGGCTAACTTTACTGTTTAGTATTTTTTAAATGCAGTGAAATGTGATTTTTCAAAATTTTCCAAAAAAATGGCGTTTTAAAGACCGCTGCGCAAATACCGACATTTTATTCTCCAGAGTCTTTGCTAAAAAAATATATATAATGTTTGGGGGTTCTAAGTAGTTTTCTAGGAAAAAATACTGGTTTTAAATTGTAAACAAAAAGTGTCCGAAATAGGGCTGGGGCTTAAGTGGCTAATGCTAGCAGCAGGATTAAAAATGGTCAATGTTGATTGAGAGCGTGAAGTCCGCTTTAAAATGAAAAATAAAATGCTACAATGCTTATTTAATATAATGCATTTAATTGTTGCTAGCATTTTTTTTTCTGCAGTGTTTTCATTTAATAATGCTGTTATACTACCTACTTTAATTGATGGTTAACTCAGTACAGTGCAGTGCTGCTTCTTTTCCACATTACTTTGTTGCTTGTTACAAGCTGGGCTTATAGCATCTAGCTCAATGTAAGATCAATGTTCAGATAAGTGTTTTTTAAATGAATAGAATATTTGTGCCACCTAACAGTTTATTATACCCCTCAATACAGCAGTCATTTTGTGCCAGTTATAACACACCACATCGTGATGTACTGTATTAGCAGTTCACAGCTGTAGGAGCTATGCGACACATCTAAAGTATGTGTTTCTGGACATCTAAAGATAAAATATTTATCTAGTGGATTCCACCCTGATAAGGAGCTGCATAGTCAATTTCTGTATTTAACCACATTCATCTGTTGAAGTTGAAATGCTTTCTCGGAATTTCACATGCGTTTCGCCCAAGTCTAGATTTTAGAAAGCTTCTTTGAAAACAGGTGAAGACATGTTGCTATGTTTCAGCTTGTGTGTTTAGAAAGATGTACATGTTACAGCTACTGCAGCCAAAATCCTTATTTATATAAGCCCCTTTCTATTAAGTCTTGATATGCCCATACATAATTCATAGCCCCTTTGGTATTCATCAAAAGGGTTAAGCCTCATGCACACTGGTCTTAAAAAACGCAGCTTTTACGTGTTTTTTTTTTTTTTCCAGCCTGTAAAAGCACCTCTATGCACACATAGACGTTTATTGGTGTATTAAGGTTCGTACACACTTGACGAAATATCCTCCGATTTTTCTCTCTCATGCTCAGCGTTCATTACTGTTTTTAGTTGACAGTGCATAATGTTCACAAAATTTTTTTTTTTTGGGACATTTGTAGCTAGACTTCCGGTTCGTCAGCAACTTCAGATCATGCGCGGTCTTTCATATCTGATTTTTCGCGGACGTACTGCGTACACATTAAATGAAAATTGGTCGTCTGGGGACGGACGATAAAAATTTTGTTGTCTGTTCCTCCGTTTTTTTTTCGTTGAAAATGTCAGCATCGGCTGCTGAAAGTTGTGTACAACTAGCTGAAAATCGTACGATTTTACCTCGGATGGGAATTTTCGGCAGATTTTCTACTAGTAGAGGAGTGTTTCCAGGCTAAAAAATAACCTATCATGATTGCATTCAGGAGAGGAGCTTTTAAGCAGAAAAAAATGCTTGATGCACCTAAATGCATGTACACGCTCCTAAACTCTGAGAACTTTTGAGCAGTAATGCGTTCCCATAGCCAGAATAAATTATTATTCTGGCCAAAGAAATCCATTAACACCTAAAGGCTTTACGTGCCTAAACACATGTGCAATGCGTGGCCTTAGGCACATTTTTTAAGCAGCTTTTCTCTTGCCAGGGGGTCTGGCATTCAGAAGAGATAAGCAAACACCTAGTGCTTTATAGTATCTGAGTAAAACTGACTGTTGTATTGTTGTACAGATTCCATTACCCTGACACATACCTTCCTGAATAGGAATAGTATTTGGTACCCCACCAAACAATGTCATGCCAACACAAATTGTAACAACAATGAGCTTACTGCTACTGTCCTTTAAAAACTGAACTCCAGGCAAATGGAAAATACACAAATCAATGGGGCTTTGTATTTATTATTGCACCCTTTAATTAATAAGAGCAAGAGCAGTGTAAAGACCTGTGATCCCCTGTACAGAAAAGCCTAGACTGAGGAAGCAGCACATGCGCAGCTGTTCTTCAATAATAACAAGGCACCTGTTTATAGGAGAAAAGAGAAGATTGGCAGAGATAAGTTTATCATCTGTCTACTGCTTCTACTTTACTGGTCCAGTTAAAGGCTGAGAGAAAGTTAAGACCTGTGTTAGGCAGGCCATACATTGTTAGGCATCCCATACATGATGCAGATTTCTTGGTTGCAGGAAAGAAATCTGCACAATTCCCCCATCAACACAGATCACGCTGACCGGGGAATCAGTAAATCAATGTCGGCTATCCACTGGGAGAAGTGGACTATGGCAGCGGCTCACAATAATTGCAGGAGAGTCCAGCAGGCTGGTTTTACTCAAGTTGATTGATTGATCAACTTGGTACATTCAGCCTGCCCATTAACGGTTCAAATATAGTTTGTTTCAATTTGAACCATGTATGGCCGGCTTTAGGGTGACCATACATGGATCGAAATTCGGCTGGTTCAGCTGGGAGCAGCAGAATTTAGATTCCTGTATGGGCAGGGTGGTTGTACAGAAGTCGATCTACCAGTTGATTTCTGTACAACCAGCCTGTTTGTTTTTCCCCAAACAATCAGGGCTGCAGGCTATAGCCAGCTGCACTGATCAGTGTATTTTGACAGCTGGGAAGTCTCCAACCTGTCAGAATGCAATCATTTCTTTGAAGTGATTGCCCCATCCACATCGAGTGTCTGGATGGGAAAATTGGATAATTCTTGTTTTAATTAAAACCACTGGTTAAATGAAAAAAAAAAAAGATTAATGTATGGCCTGCCTCATTCAACTGCAACATAGGAAAATTGTTTTGCCGTACCAGACAGGGTTATGCTATCTGGCAGAACTGTGTAAATCTCTGGACTGGATAGACAGAAATACAAATCATTTGGCTGGTAAAGCAGCCCCCGTGTAGCTGTTTGCCTGGATTTTAACAGGAGCCTTTGTTTTTTTTTTTTTACTTTTTGATTAGCGTGGAGCTGCGTGAAGGGAGCCTATACAAAAGAATAGGGACTTGATGGCTGTATGGGCTCACCTACGTAGCACAGTCTGACAGGTACGTAGGGGCTGTGTACCTGTCCCTGCCTTTCTGTCAGACTGAGATGTACAGGTGAGTCCATACAGCCACTACATCTTCATATACCTATATAGACTGCATGCAAGCAGGCACACAGCCACACAAAGACCACTACACTTGGCACTCTGTCACTGCTGCAGGGTTACCATCACTCCCCCACACCATTTCAATGCCAGGAATTCTTTTAAAATATGAAGAAATCCCTCTCTAACATCTACAGTATATGTTGCAATTTTATAAGGGGAATTCCAAGTCCCCCTACATACAGAATTGTATTATAAATCCAACCTGTGTTCAGAACATTGCTCAGGAAGGCTAAATCAGAAAATAGCTGACAGTCCTCTCAGAATTGTATGCCAGTGGTAAAAGTAAAACAGGTAGGATCAAGCCTGGCAAAAAAAATTATTATTTACAACTGGGAAAAAGTTCAGTATTTAGAGATAATACTTAAGTGTCTGTTCATGCTTTAAAATAAGCTTCACAAAGGATTTCACCCAGGATTTCATGTTTTTACAATTAAATCAACTTAGATAATTGTATGAATTTTGGGTGAAATTTCTGCAAATAAATAGACCCTTAGGCTACATTCACATCTAGGCGTTGCTATTTTATTGGCGTTTTTCAGGCGTTTTCCAGGCCTTTTGATAAGCGTTTTTACAAGCGTTTTACAGGTAAAACGCTCTATATCGCCTTTCCAGCGTTTGCATTAAGTCTATGCGGCAAAAATGCCTGTAATCTGCCCAAAAAGAAGCTCATGTACTTTTTGGAGCGTCTGGCGTTTTGCTCAAGGCGTCGGAACACTCAGATGTGAACAGGGGCCATTGAAATGAATAGGATTTGTCTTGTTGGCCATTTTTGAGCTGATCCTAGAGCAGAAAAACTCCCCAAAATGCCTACATGTGAACGTAGCCTTAGAGGAGATCATCCGTAGAGGCATAAATTAAGCCACAATAGGTGATATTTACTAAAACTGGTGCAAACAGAGTCTGCTGCAGATGTGCATAGCAACCGATCAGCTTCCAGGTTTTATTGCCAAAGCCTAATTAAACCAGCTGAAGTTAGAAGCTAATTGGTTTCTATGCACAGCTGACACAGATTCTGTTTGCACCAGTTGTAGTAAATCTCCCCTTTTGCCTAGATTCACACTGAGGCTGGTTTAAAATGTAAAAAGTACAGCTGAACTTGCACGATTTCAAACCGGCATTTCAGACCGGCTCTGGGGGCGATTTCAATAGACATCTGTGCAGGAACCTACAGAATCTAGAGAAATGCAGACTTTGTGGTGCCGCACCGATTCGAACCGGCAAATGGCTGTGAATTGATATGCGATTTGACATGTCAAATC
This sequence comes from Pelophylax lessonae, assembly GCF_965119305.1. NCBI lineage: Eukaryota > Metazoa > Chordata > Amphibia > Anura > Ranidae > Pelophylax > Pelophylax lessonae. The sequence continues at coordinate 312,767,523 of NC_138768.1, read as the reverse complement.
GCATGTCAATATGGATCAATGTGAACGTGGGCTTAGTGTCAATGATTCGGCAAGGGCAATATAAACCTGTCATGTCAGCCTGTTTTGGATCAGATTGGACACTGTACAGCTGATTACATGTGTATGAATAGACTAGATGACTACTAGGCCCAAGTCCCGAAAACCAAATGAGAACCAGAGACATACAGGTGAATACTATATAAGTATGTCTCATTTGGAAACATAGTGTAGAATTGCTTACCAGCATGACTTTCAGTTTTACTTTATAAATGTCTTTTATAATGTAAGATGCACCTGTCCTTACCATGGACTACAGTCAACCTATTTAACTGACTAGGTGCTGATGGGCTGAACCCCAATTTACAAATTGGGGTGTAGCAGAACTGTGTCCATGGACAAAATGTTTTATAAATAAATCGAAGAGCAAGAAGTCATCAGCACTCCAAAGATGCATTTCTACAATTTATTGTGACTATATAATTTTACAATGGTCAATGCCAACATTTCAGGGCCTCGCAGGGCCTCAGTTACTGAGTCACTTTGAGGAAGGGGACCCTGTGAGCTCTCAAAATGCTGGCAGATGACCATTTTGACATGACATATTTACATTACATCGTGGAAATGCATCTTTCAGAGTGCAGGTTACTCTTATTCTTCTTACTTTAGTTATACACACTGGCATAGCAATGGGGGTGCGGACTGCACCCAGGTGACATGCGACAGAGGGGTGACACCATCAAGCAGGAAGGGCACGGACCCTGCATAGAGCACTGTGGAAGGCTGGACAGAAAAGAGCCTGATGGTGGTGAGTGGTTGGTTGTTGGGTGACCCCATGTTTTACTTACTGCACAGGGTGACACTATCCGTGATGGCCATTAAAAGCACACTTTCTAGTTATATTTGATCCAAGTACTGTTAGGACCATACAGCTCCATCTGTGACATTTGTAAATAGAATATTTGTGGAACCACAGGCCATAGGGGTAGGTTTTCCAACACATCATACTCAGAGGAAATTGATATATGCCAAATATGTGTGTAATATATCCTGGATCTGTCATATCACATTGTCAGATGGGGATAATGTATCATACATGTGTATGTCTGTACGTACCAAGTGGCATTGATGAATTATATAGTCCTGTAGAACATTTTTAATCTGTATTTATATGTGTATATGCGTGTGCTTTTGTTGCCACATAGTTTGACATATTATTTGTCTTCATTCCAGGTCTCCACAACGCCTGCTATTGGACCTCCTTTGCTCTGAGCGGAGTTACGTGCAGTCTTTGCGCCGGTCTCTGGAGGTCAGAGGGTCATGTCCGGCAGGCCTGGCACTAAGAGGCAGCTTGGAGCAGCTCCTCAACTTCCATACTCACTTCCTGAGAGACCTCCAGAACTGTGTGTCTCACCCCTTCACTGTATCATACTGCTTCCTACAACATGTGAGTCTGTTCTCCTAATGTATCTGCCTCACAGCTGTGCTCCCACATTGCAAAATTTGTCTGCAGTAATACTGATGTGATAACAGTCATCTGATTAATGTAGCAAAAACAACACATTTTACCACTTGTGCTAGTGTGAATATATCTTTTTTTTTACCGGCGGTGAAAGCCACATCTGTTGTCTCATGTATTTCAGGCTGACCAGTTACGCCTATACTCCCTGTATGTGAAGAACAGACAGAAGGTTGAGCTGTTTCTTCCATCCCCCAGTGGCAGTTTAAAGGTGAGTCATGGGGAAACTTTGTGAGAGGTCAGGATTAAGACTCTTTTGTGGCTTTTCTGTATTTGCTGGAAGTGAATTGATGTCTTTGTTTAAAGGAATAGCCCTGAGCTTTATTTATCCAGAACATATAAATGGATAAGTAAAACTAAGAATCAACACTTTAAATATCTAATACTGACCACATTTCAGAAAATTGGTTTGCTGCTGGGGGCGACACTCTGTGGGAATCGAGGATTGAAAAGAATCTGGGGGTCCTAGTAGATGACAGACTCAGAAATAGCATGCAATGCCAAGCTGCAGCAAGCAAGGTCAGCAGACTATTAGCTTGCCTTAAAAAGGGAATTTACTCAAGAGATAAGACGATAATTCTTCCACTTTACAAAACTCTGATCTGGCCACATCTTAAAGTGGTTCTAAAGGTAGAACATCTATACCTTAATGCATTCTATGCATTAGGTAAAAAATCCTATGAGTACAGCTCCCCTAACCCCCCCCCAGCCTCCCCTTATATTCACATGAGCCCTATCTCGATCCAGCGATGTGCATGGGAGCAGCGGCTCTTCCAGGTCTCTCTCTTCTCCTTGGCTCAGGAGGCTGGAGGACCTCAGTTATGAGGTAACTAAAAACATTAAACATTCTCCCTGGAGAAGAGTTGCTTAAGAGGGGTTATTATCACAATATACAAATCCTTGAATGGTGACTCCAGCATTGGGAGAAAACTATGTAACCTAAGGTCTCTAAAAAAAAAAAAAAAAGACACGTCCACATAATTAGATGTACGAGAAGCAGTTCTGTCTCAAACTTGGTAATGGGTTCTTTACTGTTAAAGCTGTAAGGATGTGAAACTCCCTTTTACAGTTGGTGGTATTAGTGGAGAGTGTAGATAAATAAGAAAAAACTTTTAGATGTGTTTCTTAGCAAGGGCAATGTACAAGGATATAGAAAACTGTGGACACACACACACATAGAGTATGTTATATATGTGTCAGAGGAGTTGTTATTAGAACAGTAGCACACTCAGGTTGAACTGGATTGATTGGTGTCTTTATTTAACCTTATCAACCATATACTTTTGTATGCACTTACGTCATGTATTTTCTTTTAGCAAGATTAGGTCTCCTATTCTTTTTAATTCTTATGATTCTAAGAAAATCCTTAGCACCAGATTATATGGACAAAATAAGAGTAACTGCTCTCAAAAACCAAAAGTTTATTTACATATATTTATAGGGACATAGATAGTAGTTAAAAACAAATTAAAATCAGAGTCCAAGAAATTTTGCATATGTAAAAGCAAAGCATAATGTTATGACACCTCTTATCTCACCCAGTTTTACACACTATGTTATTATCATGTACAAACATCCTAAAACATTATACAAACATAAATGCACTGCTTGAACATAACAGTAATACTGTGTCTGGGCAAGATCAGGTGTCAATGCGTTTCACACTAAAGCTTCCTCAGGAGATACCAAGGTAACACAACTTTGGACTTTTACATCTGGTCTGGTCAAATGAATGCAATTCCAGAAGAGAAGCACAAAGGTGATAGACATCCAGAAACTAATGGCACCTCCAAATGGATAAGAGGAGAAGGAGGGCATCAAAGGGACCAAAGATACCTATTTACATATATAGACCATCATCAGCATGTAGGGCCCATTTGAAAAGCGAGGACACCACACGAGGCAGTCACCATACAAATTAGTCTGGATGCATATCCTGGGACTGGATCAGCATCTGTAAGGGATCTGTTTTTAGAAAATAAATATTTAGGTTTCATACCTAAAGTGCTAACTAGGCCGGGATTTGTCCAAAGTCTACACAGGCCACAGTGGAAAGAAACATCTTTAGCATGCTGAGTAACTTTCATGATCATAAATACTTTGCAAAAAAAAGCCGAAGCCTTGGCTCATACATGGAGAATATGCATTTTGTTGTTCTTTTGAGGTACTGCATGTGCCATCACATATTGCTTTTCAGCTTTTTATACAAATGTAGGCCCCTTGATTTTCCACTCTCTACACACCACAAAACATTGATGGAAATAGTGCACACTGTGCCTATATTTTACGGTATATAAAAAATGTATCCCAGGACATTGTGGAGATGGCAGTATCCTAGAGTATGTTATATATGTGCCAGAGGAGTTGTCATTAAAACAGTAGCAGTATGCTTTTGGTTAGGCCATAAGCACAGCACTAAAATAAGTAATTGTACAAGACCTCATTAGGTTTGATAATGAAAATGAATACACATATAAAAAATGGGATATTTTACCCTTAGAGGAAAGAAAAATGAAAATATATTGTTTGCAATATTTCTATTTCTTCAAAAGGGTAAGAAAAGGGACCAGAAGGAAGAGGATGACTCATGGGGTATTCTTCATAGGCCATTGGAGCATTTGGACCTTTACCAGCGCTTTCTGGCAGACATGATGCTTGAATGTGACCAGGACAGTGAACAGGAGCGACAGTCTCTTCATGCTGCCCGAGAACTTGTGGGCTCTCTTGCGCATCATGGGAAAAACCTGCTTGCTGCTGAAGCCATCAGGGGATTTGAGGTAAGGCTCTAGCTGAAGGCAGGGTTGCCTACACAAAGTGTGCTTTTTAAAGACAACTACATAGAGAATTAAACACAAGTAACCTTTCTTACATCATAACATTAGAATGCTTAAAATACTCTACACTACGCCAGTGATTATGTGTTAGCATAAAGTGGATTATCCAATATACTGTGTGCTATATGTCCTTTTTCCTAAATCTAGCATTTACAAACAACAGTGGTAGTAGCCAAGGACTTTTAGAAGAACATATGGATACAAGGAAAACACTGCGTAAATATAAAAAACAGAAATTTTATTATAACATTCAATAAAAGCCAAAACCCAAACCAAACAATAAAATACTGAATATAGGGTTCAAGTATATGTTTAGATTTAATACACTACACCTGTAGATGAGGCCCATTTCAATAGATCTTCTTCAGCAGTACATGTGAACGATCAGCATGATGAAACCCATAGTTCGCATTGTAATAAAACAATAGATTCACTGGAATTCTACAGGTGTGTGTCGTCTCTCTCCCGTGTGTGGGGGGTAGGAGGTTCTCATAAGGTGAGGTGTATACAAAGGGTGTTAGAAAGCCCTCAATGGTCATCCATAACCCAGTTAGATTAGACACATCAATTAGAGCATAAAGGCACACCGTCATCTATGTTTCAAGCAGAGCAAAAAGGGCTGGTGGCTTATCCACATCCTATTGTCAAACCATTCGGTGGGGTTTATTTACTAAAACAAGAGAGTGCAAAATCCGGTGCAACTCTGCATTAAAACCAATCGGCTTCCATGTTTTATTGCCAAAGCCTAAATGAACAAGATGAAGTTAGAAGCTGATTGGCTACCGTGCACAGCTGCACCAGATTCTGACTGCACCAGTTTTAGTAAATCTACCCCAGGGTGTCTGGAAGATGGGCAACCAAAAATTAGCAGAAGTCAGATGGGTAGAATAATTGATGGACACAGCGACATATCTTCATTAGTCGGATGGGTTATGCTGCGCTTCCTAGGAGTAGGACACTAGGCGGAAAAGGGTTAACAAATTTAACAGAGCTTTAACTACGCCCATGGGGCAGTCCCAGGTGGTATATTCCCACTTCCTGCTTCTAGGATTCAGTTTTTTTCTGCCTAGTCAGGAGTAAGGACCTAGCTCCCTGCTGGGATCTCTGGTCCTGGCATTTTTTCTCATTTTTTTCACTTTTGTTATTTTTCTATATGTTTGTTCCTGTGAGAACTACAATCAACTGCTGGACTGGGCTGGGCAATGCACTGGATATTCTAGATCCTGACGGTCACCCCAGTCTGGCCAGCGAGCGTGTACAGACCTCAGCTCGGCTGCGACATGATCCCACTGGAGGGACTGGCTTGCGAGTGGGACATCTCACACGGACGCACACGACCTGGTCACAGCCGGAGTCGCAACGTTCCACGGGCCCGCAGCACCCTTGCTCCAAGATGAGGAGGTGACCTGCATGGAGTGAATCCCACGGAGTCTCCGATAGTATGGTGAGTAACCCCCTTTTCTCCCTCCGGAAGTTAAGGGTTAATGCGGGTCCTCCCGGGGTCAGTGGTCTTGGCCTTCCCCTATATTCTACCTATCCTCACAAGGGGTTCCCCCCCACATCTCCCCCCTCACCTCTCCCCCCCCCCCCATCTCCTGGGCGTCCAGGGGAGGTTTAATTGGATGCAGTGCGGTGGGTGGCAAACGGCTAGCCACCTTGTACCTCTGTGGGTCGAAAGTGTGGTGACTGTGGAAAGTGCTTTATGTATTCTTCTGACACTGCTTTAGTGCCCGCAGGCACCACCATTTTCTAACATTTGCAGCTGTTCGGTGGCCATTTTCCGGGAGACCAACGGTGGACCAGGCCATTTTTTGGAACCGCATTGTGTAATAGGCGGCGGGCGGCCTCCGGTGGCAACACGGATGCTCTTCTGCTCAGAGCAGCGTGCTGCAAGAGATTAGCGCCTCTTCTCCTCGCTCCTTGTGCTGCGGAGTCACGGTGTGGAGGTGAGTCCTAGGGCGGTATCTCCATACCTAGTCTTACTGTTTGCAGTGTTCTGGGACCTGTAGTCCCACAGTCATCAGCGTTTTTATTTTTCCAGCTACTATTAAAACTTTGACTGTGTTCCCATTGCGGCACCAGGGTGTCATGGAGCCCGCCGAACATATCTCACCACCAGACCCACTCTCAGAGGGGGGGATCCTCGGGGTCCCAGTCTGCTTTGGCTGCCCTGACGGCAGTCCTACAATCTTTAGTGTCAAAAGCGGACATGGTTTTACAAAAAAAAAACCTGCCAAAAATCGCCCGCTGTCCTCTCCTGTTTCCTCTGCCTCCTCAAAATCTGAGGCTGATATGGTCGCCGCGGACGTAAGTCACCCCATGGGGTCCACGTCCACGCACTTCGAGCGCTCTGACAGTGAGGATTGTGACAGAACCCACTGTCACTGTGTGTTTTGGAGGGAACTGTGCGCAAGCCTCCTACCGACAGATTATGGGCCAGAAGATACTGGAGACCTGGAGACATTGCCTTTTATTTCATTTTATGTTCCCTTTATTCATCTTCTGAACAGCTGAAGATGGCATGACTCAGGGCATTGACCTAATGTAATGCTATAGCCCTTCTCCCCCTACCCCCCCCCCCCTCCTGTTTCTGTGTCTAATTGTGTGGATTCATGACATAGACAATGGTCTGGGCTGGAGACATCTCTCCGTAGGGGGTGTGTATTAAGACTGCCTGTTTCAATGTACAAATGTTCCGTTCCCATTGGCTGGTCCTTGTCCCCTTCCCCCCCTGTGGCAAGTCTAAGGGGAGTTTCCCTAACTGTGTGTAAAACTGTATGTCTTGGAATTTAATAAACAGTTTAAGCTCTGCATGGTTAACCCTCAACACCTGTGTGGATTGTCTCGTGATTGAGGGGTTACGGGCTGGGTATGGCTTCTCCGCAGGCTGTGGGTGCGTTTGGAGGACAGGAGACACAGGTCCGGCGGATGTGCCCACCTGGGGTACTAAGATCCATTACAGATTCCTCTTCCTTCACCTCGGCGCATGAAAAAGCGCTGGTAGAGGCACTGATTGTGTTGGTGCGGAAACTTTAAAAATGGAGGATGCAGTGGATGCTGCGTTGGCCACGCCGTTGCAGTTTGGCGCCCGCAGGCCATCTAGAGTGATTAAAGTGTTTCCTTTCCCTGCCTATTTAGACAAGATTGTCGCTAGTTAGTGGGGTTCCCCGAAACGCATGGCTGGGATACCTAAGCGTTTCACTAGGAGATATCCCTTTTGAAGATTTCCTGGTGATGAACTCCCAGTTTTCTAGATTGAATAAAGTCACATTACTGCCTGTGGAGGATGCTCTGTCCTTTAAGGACCCTGCAGATAGGAAAGTTGAATCATTGGTGCTCCATCTTTTTACCGTGGCCGGCTCAATTCGGAGACCGGTGTTTGCCATTGCCTTGGTCTCCCAGACCTTGACGGAGTGGGCAAAGCTGTTATCCCAAGATTTGAAGGGGGTTATCACCCTCAGGAAATGGTGGATTCAGGGATTGCAATATATTTGCGATGCCTCCCTGGATGCAGCCCCATTAGCCTGCAGGGCATCGGTGACGGCAGTGACTTTGCGCCGCATGATCTGGTTGAAATGCTGGTCTGCTGACCAGGCATTCAAAAAGGTTCTGATGGATCTTCCCTTTGTGGGTGACCGTCTGTTTTGAGCCTCCATGAAGGAGATCATTAAGGGTCTCACGGGAGGCAAGAGTACTTTGCTTTCATAGGTCTCGCCGCAAACGTGGTCCGATCCTTTCGGCTCACAAGCGGCTCTTTCGCCCCACGGGTCGCAGGACAAAGGGTCCAAACTCTCTCAACCTTTCTCGGGGGGTTTCAAGAGACCCTGGGGTGGTAAGCCCAAGGCGGGTCCCTCCAGTCTTGCGGATAAGCCCTCCTCCACCTGAAGGGACTCTGTCACCCATTCTAGGTGGGGGGATGTCTTTGTTTCTTTCCGGATCCATGGATCTCGTTCATCCAAGACAAATGAGTTGATTTGGTCTGGTTACAGGATCGAGTTTCAGTCCTTGCCCCCCGCCAAGGTTCCTGTTCCGGAGTCGGAAAGCTTTCAGGGGTTTTATTCCAACCTGTTTACGGTTCCCAGGAAGGAAGGGACGGTTCGTCCTATCCTGGATCTTAAGGTCCTAAACCATCTTGTGCAGGTTCAAAAATTTAGAATGGAATCCATTCGCTCAGTCGTGGCTTCTCTTCATCAGGAAAACTTACTAGCCTCCATCAATATCAAGGATGCTTACCTTCATATTCCGATTTACATCGGACATCAACGTTTTCTGCGATTTGCCATGGGCGAGGAGCACTATCAATTCATGGCGTTACCCTTTGGTCTCGCCTCCACTCCTCGGGTGTTCACAAAAGTGTAGACCCCGGGGGTTAGCCTTACTTAGACAACGGAAGATTTCCATTCTGGGGTACCTGGACGATCTTCTTCTGAGAGTGAAATCGTCATCGGTCCTGAAGGAGGATCTGGACATCACAGTGAGAACTCTGCAGGAGTTCGGCTGGACTCTGCATTTTCAAAAGCCAGCCTTGACTCCATCCAACAAGTTGGACTTTCTGGGGCTCACTTGGATTCAGCATCAGCCCGGGGGTGTTTCTCCCGGAAACAAAACTATTGCAATTGCAGCGGGTGATTCGCCTCCTGTTATCCAATCGTCGGTTGTCTCTGAGGAACTGCAAGCAGGTGCTGGGTCTGCAGGTTTTGACCTTAGAGGCCGTCCTCTTCGCTCAGTTCCATACCAGACTTCTGCAAAAGGAGATTCTAACAAAATGGGACAAGCATCCACAGTTGCTGGACAATTTGATCCTGTTGAGTCGGGTGGCGAGAGGGTCTCTGCTTTGGTGGCTCCGTCTGCCTGGAGGGGGGTGCTGGGCATGGATTCAGCCCAGGGGTTTTGGTCCTCGGAGGAGTCCAGTCTGCCGATCAACATCCTGGAAATTCAGACTTTGCCTGTTCCGGTGGACAGATTGTCTGCGGGGGTGTCCGGTGAGGATTCAATTGGACAACGACACGGCTGTGGCATGTATTAATCACCAAGGCGGCACCAGAAGTGCCCTAGCGGCAAAAGAAGTGGCCGGTATTCTACAATGAGGGGAACGTCATGTTTTGGCACTATCGGCAGTGCACATTCCAGGGGTGGAAAATTGGCAGGTGGACTACCTCAGTCGTCAGGCTCTGTGTCCGGGCGAATGGTCCCTTCACCTGTAAGTTTTCCATCAACTGTGTTGTCAGTGGGGGACACCAGATGTGGACCTGTTGGCTTCTTGTCTCAACCTGAAGGTTCCAAGATTCGTTGCGAGGTCTCGGGATCCTCTGGCGGATGCCGCAGATGCTCTGGTTGCACCTTTATGCATTTCCTCCAATACAACTTCTGCCTAGACTTCTGCGCAGAATCGAGGCAGAAGGGATTCCAGTGATTCTGGTGGAACCAGACTGGCCTTGTCAGTCCTGGTACGCGAGCCTGGTAAGGTTGGTAGCCTATGCCCCTTGGCGGCTTCCCCTCAGGGAAGATCTTCTGTCTCAAGGACTGATCTTCCATCCTGCTTTATGATTACTGGCTTAACGGCCTGGCTATTGAAAGCCAGGTAGTGAAGGAAAGGGATTTGTTGGAATCAGTGATTCCTACCCTGTTAAGAGCTAGAAAATCTACCTCTCGAAAAATTTAACATCGAGTTTGGAAAGCATATATTTCTTGCTGTGAGTCTTAGGGAATTTCCCCCCGCTCCTTTTCCGTATCACATCTTCTGGAGTTCTTACAAAAAGGTGTTAATCAACGTTTGGCTTTGGGCACCATTAAGGGTCAGATTTCGGCTTTGGCAGTTTGCTTCCAAAGACCTTTGGCAATGAATTCTTTGGGTCGCACATTCGTTCAGGGATTTCGTCATTTGGCTCCCCCGGTGTGGTTCCTAGTGCCTTTGTGGGACCTCAACCTAGTACAGTCAGTCCTCCAAAGGCCGCTATTTGAGAATATTCGTGAAATTCCTTTTCTTACCTTATCAAAGAAAGTGGCCTTCTTGGTGGCAATTACTTCTGTACGCAGGGTCTCGGAGTTGGCTGCATTATCCTGTCGGTCGCATTATCTGGTGGTTCATCGGGACAAAGTTGTGCTTCGCCCCTGTCAGTCGACACCTTCCATGTCAGGGTTTCGCTTGAATGAGGACATTGTGATGCCTTCGTTATGTCCTAAGCCTAAGCACCCCAAGGAGTATACTTCCTGGGACTGCCCCATGGGCGTAGTTAAAGCTCTGTTAACTTTGTTAACCCTTTTCTGCCTAGTGTCCTACTCCTAGGAAGCACAGCATAACCAATCCGACTAATGAAGATATGTCGCTGTGTCCGTTAATGAACATCAGAGAAAAGGATTTTACGGTAAGATAAAAATCCAGTTTTCCTTCACACCCAGAGTTCCAGCTGTCAGTCACGGCCATGTGTTTGCAAGGTACTTGAAACCATTGTGTCGCAGGAACTTAAGCCTTGTACACATGATAAGATTATCAGAGGAATGATCGCCCACTTTTTTTGCATGCTCGTCTCATATCGAAAATTAAGAAGTTACTAAAGTTACGAAAATTCTCGTACGACAGAACAAAAATTCAGAAGTGATGTAATGTACTGTATTGTATTTGTGTTGTATTTTTGGCAAAAACTGTACTGATTAAATGAAAATCGAATGATCTGGTATCGTACGAGAAAAATGTTTATGTTTGTCCCTTTGGATAATTTCCGACAAAAGCTTTGTTCTAACATTTAGATTTTCATACAATCCCTTCGAAAGCGGTATTTTTCATATGATTTTCTGACCATGTGTTATAGTAGGCTATAGACAAAAGTGATGCGCAACATAGAGAGAGCTCTTCTTTGCGTGGGGTCAACGTATTTGGCTGATGCTCAAATAATACATTTAAAAATATTTAACAAAATGGAAAGCTTTCCACTGGGTATTCAAAGGGTAAAATGGTGTACAAACAAGCATACACTTCCATTTTTCTTGTATGTCTGACTATTTTGTTGTTTCATGGATTTTTTTTTTTGGTGATTAAGCTTTTCTTAACATCTTGTTATTTAGGTTGATGAGAAGGAACATGGCCGCCTTTTGCTGAAGGATGTGTTCACAGTATTATCTGGGAGAAAGAAATCTTTTCGCCATGTATTTCTGTTCCAAAAACTGCTTCTGCTAAGCAAACTAAAGACAGCAGAGGGAGGTCTGGAGACGTATGGCTTTAAACAGGCTTTCAAAGTAAGAAACAAGCTATAACACAGAAGCTTATGTACAGTATGAAACAATTAGATAACTTTACATGACCACATTTTAACACCTTACTGCCCCTCGCCAATGTAAATAAATATGTTTACAGGCAAATCCCTATGTCAGGAGGACGTTAATTAAAGTCCTGTCCTTTCTAGGGTTCTACGCTCTGGAAATCACTCTGATCTCCAGGGATGAGCTGCACAGTGGTGTTGGGAGACCTAGACAGTTGATCAGTAATCTCTTAGTAGTTAGAGATCAAGTTTTCTGCTGAATTTAATCCTTCACTGCCACCACTGTAATTCTGTTATGGCAGAACATTGAACAAACATTTTAGGCCTATTTATACATTTTTTTCACCCAAGATTCCTACAACTTTTACTTAGAATTCACACATTTTTTTCCAACTGATTTCAATTAGAAAAATGTTTTGTATTAATCTGGCTGGTTTTGAGATCCATGCTGTAAAGCAACCCAATCACTTCTACATTCCAGATGCAAAGTATGCCACCCTCTCTGCGCTCCCCTCGCTCATTCATGAGCCTGGGACCTTTGGAGAATACACTATTCAGAGCTGTCAAAATCCCAGCCATGGGGGCTTGGTAAGCTTCTGTTCCGAAACTGCATAATAGACCATAAAGAGTACCTGTCACCACTATCTCATAGGTGGTTTATCAGCCCCCTTGCCATACTAGCAAAGTAAAAATCTTTGAAACTCCTCAACACACACACATATAGTACATGCATAAACAATTAGGATGCACAGACACACATAAATACCTATTATGTACTAAATATAGAATTTTGAGTATTTCAGTTTTTTGGCTTAAAAACACAGTTTTGAGCTAATAAATATTTGTTATTTAGAAAGTTTGCAGTCTTTTGTTTTAACCTTCCCAGGTGTCAGTGAATTACCATTGTACTAGAAAATGCCTAATATTTAGAAATCTAAAATATACTGGTTTGTTTAAAACCTACACATATTTGGAGTCCCTGTACAAAATCAAAATTTTTTAACATTTTTCGGCCAATTTGTTTTATGCTACCTATGTTTGGTAAAAAAAATCGCAAAAAGCGTATTTTGATTGGTTTGCGCAAAAGTTATCGCGTTTACTAACAAAGAGAAAGATTTTTGTCATTTTTGGTGTTTTTTTTTTTAACGCGTAATGGCGGCGATCTGCAATTTTTTTTTCGGTACTGCGACATTGCGGCGGACAGATCGGACCCTTGACTGACATTTTTGACACTTTTGGGGTTACCAGTGACATTACTGCAGTAATCAGTGCTATACATATGCACTGTTACTGCAAAAATGACACTGGCAGGGAAGGGGTTAACTTTATTGGACAGGGAGGGGTTAAGTGTGTCCTAGGGGCGTGCTTTCTACTGTGTAGGGACATTGCTATTGGTGTAAAAGCAAAGATCAACCGTTCTACATAGTAGAACGGTCAGATCTTTACTTTTACACAGGGAGAACTGACAGGCAGCTTGTTTACACAAGCTGCTCTGTCTTTCTCCCTTCACAGGAGCGATCGCAGTGTGACTGGCGGACATCGAGTCCGCCGGTCACACGCACTGACTTGCCTGTGAACGAGCCGCGGCGGGCGCGCGCCTGCGATAGGCTCGCAAGTCAGTGACAGGCGAGTGACGTACCGATACGTCACTCTGCCTGGCCGGGGCTGACCGCCGCAGTATATAGTCGTGCGGCGGTCGGCAACCGGTTAATGACAGGCTTTTTTGTGCGATTCGGCACTGCGTTACTTTAACTGACAATTGCATGGTCGTGCACCGCTGTACACAAATAAAATTGATGCCTTTTTTCCCAGAAATAGAGCTTTCTTTTTTTTTTTTTTTTTTTTTTTTTGTAATTTCTTTAAATAGAGCTTTCTTTTGATGGTATTTGATCATCTCTGCGATTTTTATTTTTTGCACTATAGTAAACCTTCCTCCATCATGGGGGTTACGTTCCAGACCCACCCGCAATAAGTGAAAATCCGCGAAATAGAAATACCTTATTTAAATACACCCTAGGCATGTTATTATAACTTTCACAGTACTTTTAAAAGCATTTTAAGTTCTTTAAACACACTATATATATATATATATATATATATATATATATATATATATATATATATATATATATTTATTTATTTATTCTTTCTTTCAACCACTTGCCGACCACACAGATAAAGTGCAGCAAGGTGGCTCAGCTGCATGAATCGATGTACCCAAACGTCGCACCTCGCAGCGATTCATAAGAGGGGAAGCGATTGCTCCCCGGAAAGACAGAACAGTGGTCTGTCTTTATAAACACGGCAAACCGTTGTTCTGTCAGCAATCATCACAGGGCTCCTGTGTTCCTCCTATTTAAGAACATAGGTCCCTGTGTTGATTCCATAAGTCTATCCCGCCACAGTTAGAAAACACCCCCTAGGCATACATTTAACCCTTTGATCGTACCTGGTGTTAACCCCTTCCCTGCCAGTGTCATTACTACAGTAACAGTGCATATTTTTAGCACTAATTAACGTAGTAATGTCACTGGTCCCCTCAAAAGTGTCAAAAATGCCAGTTAGGTGTCCGATCTGTGCGCTGCAATGTCGCAGTCCCGCTAAAAATCGCTGATCGCTGCCATTACTAGACTAAAAAAAATAAATAAATAAAAATGACATAAATCTTTCCCCTAGTTTGTAGACGCAATAACTTTTGCGAAAACCAATCAATATACACTTATTGGGATTTTTTTTACCAAAAGTATGTCGCAGAATACAAATTGCCCTAAAATTAGGAAAAAATCTGATTTTCTATTTTTTTTTTATTGGGAATGTTCTATAGCAGAAAGTAAATAATATTGTTTTCTTTTAATAATTGCTGCTCTTTTTTTGGTTATACAGCAAACCCCCTTTATATGGCGGTATTTTTTTTTTTTTCTGTAAGACCTATTAATATTATTTTACTAATTAAATATTTTTGTGTTTTCCATAGCTCTTGCTCTGTCTCTCAGTATCTTTTATGTGTTTAAATGTGTTTCTATTGTTTAAAAAAAAAAAAAAATATATATATATGTGTGTGTGTGTGTGTGTGTGTGTGTGTGTGTGTGTGTGTAGATAGATAGATCGTACTGTGCAAAAGTTTAGGCAGGTGTGAAGTGTGTAGGAGGCTTAAAACTGGGTGAGGAACAGTCAAACTCTGCTAATAAGGTGAGGTTGTGGAAGACAGTTTCATGTCACAGGTCATACACCATGGCAAGACTGAGCACAGCAACCAGACACAAGGTAGTTATACTGAATCAGCAAAGTCTCTCCCAGGCAAAGATTTCAAAGCAGACTGGGGTTTCAAGATGTGCAAGCTCTTCTGAAGAAGCACAAAAACGGGCAACGTTGAGGACCGTAGACGCAGTGGTTTACCAAGGAAACTTAATGCAACAGATGAAAGACACATTATGCTTACTTCCCTTTGAGATCAGAAGATGTCCAGAAGTGCAGTGTGCACCCATCTTCTGTCCGGAGAAGTCTGGCCAGAAGTGGTCTTCATGAAAGAATTGCAGCCAAAAAGCCATACCTCCATTGTGGAAACAAGGCTAAGCGATTTAACTACGCACAAAAACATAGGAACTGGGGTGCAGAAAAATGTCAGCAGGTGCTCTGGACTGAAGAGTCACAATCTGAATATTTGGCAGTAGCAGGAGGCAGTTTGTTTTTAAAGGGCTGGAGAACTGTACTGTACAATGAGGGTCTGCAGGCAACAGTGAAGCATGGTGAAGGTTCCTTGCAAGTTTGGGGCTACATATCTGCAAATGGAGTTGGAGATTTGGTCAGGGATTTGTGAGGGCTGTGGGGGGGAGGTGATCATCAGCCCATGTATCACAGACCATGCATGACTTTATAAAGTGAATGCGCTTGAAACGCGTCATCACGGCAACCCTCACGCTTGCGCTCCATGCTGGTTCCTCTAGCTCCTTCCTGCTTCCACCCAGCGGCTGGTTGTGAGGTCATCCGCGGTTCGCCATGCCTGGTCAACCGCACGGCCTGTGATACATGGGCTGTTGCTCACCACCTCCCTACAGCCCTCACATTTGAACTTGGAAGTGATGTCCCATCATAGCTCGGTACTCTCTACATTGGTATGGTTTGCTTTTAAAAACAATTTAAATCATGTGTTTGTACTTTTGCATTTACTGGCCAGTCTATTGTTGCCAGCACCACATCCATTTAATCTTGTGAGGATCTCATTAATTAATTTAAAAATTTCACCTAGGGCCTTTCCCTGTTTGTTTGAAGGCAAACAGTGGTCACACCGAATGTTGATTTGATTTTTTGATTTTTATTTCTCTTCTGGTCCTTTACTTTTTCATTTTGTTAATTGATCAAAATAAACTATTAAGTGCCGGTCCACACTAGCACGACTTGTCAGGCGACTTGTCAGCCTGACAAGTCGCGCTCCCTCGCGGTCCATTGACCGCTACAGGACCCGTTCTAATAGGAGCGACACCAGTCGCTCCGACTTAGAAAAAGGGTCCTGTACTACTTCGGGACGACCTCGGAGCGACATGCATAGACTTCCATTATGTGAAGTCCCTGCAAGTCGCTCCGAAGTCGTGGTGCATGGTAATGTACAAGTCGCCCCCGAAGTAGTAAGGAGTCGTGTCGCCTTAGTGTGAACCGACTCTTACACTTCTATTTCTGGAAACATTGTTAATTTACAGCATTTTTCACACCTGAAACTTTTTCACAGTACTGCATTTATTAAGGGTTTTTTTTTAAAAAAATACTAAATGAAAGCTTCCAATGTGCCAGGGTGTAAAAATCACTTTGGTATGCCTATCTTGTAAAAAGTTATTATTGAGTAAACCAGAGCTTACAAAAACTCCAAAATGTAGTCTGGTTTTGATTACCTCTAGATTTAAAAGGTTTTGAGGTTTTGGTTATTAAATAAACTGGTTTGCATTGTGATCCAACAACGATTAACATAACACAGGTTTTAAATTATGGTTGGTAGACCAGTTTTGTTCACACAAAAAAAAAAATCTAATATTTGTATATTGTTCTGATTTAGACAGCTGACATGGGCATCACAGAGAATGCTACAGAGGGAGATACACGGATTGAACTTTGGTTCCGCCGCCAGAAATCAAGGGAAACATTACTGCTGCAAGCTGAAACCACTAGTGTGAAGGAAGCGTGGACCAATGAGATCACAAAACTTTTGTGGGATCAAGGAGGGTTAAGCAAAGGTGAGTTATACATTCCCTGTTACTTATGTGAGAGAGGTACCAAGTAGGCAGTATTGGGTATTACCCAGTCTGTAAAGTTCTTGCATTTATTGAAGGTGGCGGTCTTAAGATTGCACTTTGTAGGAGGCTGCCTTTGAAAAGTAAGAGGGCCCAGGTGGCTTTGGCCATGACAGCAAGCTGCAACTTCAGGTTATATTAAGCCTTATTTCAATACAGTTTTTGGATATAATACTCAATGTCAGAATGTACAGTGTGTTGCACTATTGGCAGCATAGCTACAAACAGCTATGGCGGGGTGCCTTTCCTATCCATAATAAACCACTGAGAGCGATTGGTTAGGAGGTGTCCGAGATGGGTTGTCTATGACTAGCATATTATCCATCCAGTGACTGCTAGTTCCAAATGCTCACCTACTCTGAGGCTTAAATCTAAACTCCAAGCCGATATAAAAGAGAAATAAATGAGACTTTGTAATCATAATACACCATTAAATATATATTTAAAAAATGTAAGCAGTGTAAGTACCTGAATTTGCTCCTTTCTGCAAAAGCTAATTGTAGGTTGGGGCGGTTGCTATTTGTTTGTACTGTCAGCCTCTTGCAAACCCTGTACAGCAGGCCTGGAGTGTGAAAAGAAGTAGCAGTGTAGGGAGCCAATCAGTTTATGTGCTTTTGGGAAGCATGCTGATAGGGGCAGAAAGAAGAGTGACACAAATTTGAGCACATCACTGTGCTGCTTCAGCTTTCACAGTTCAGTCACAAACTGGGGCAGGCTGACCTGGGCTCGTGCGAATGGGGCATAATGGTGTTGGCCATCGGGCTGAGGACATCTAGTGGAATAAAAAAAGTACTGTGGGGGGAATCTCTGGATTAAAGGTGAATTTTGCAGCAATAGCTGGTTTTTTTGTTTTATCTTCTGGGCTTTTCATTTTTATATTATCTATCTATTTTATCTTTTTTATCCTATTATTTTTCTTGAGTTCTACCTTAAGGTATGACATTATTACCTACCTTTTTTATCCTATTATTTTTCTTGAGTTCTACCTTAAGGTATGACATTATTACCTACCTTTTTTATCCTATTATTTTTCTTGAGTTCTACCTTAAGGTATGACATTATTACCTACCTTTTTTATCCTATTATTTTTCTTGAGTTCTACCTTAAGGTATGACGTTATTACCTCATCATCCACTGGTGAATCTTAGCTTGTTGTACAATGCACTGATGTTTGCGCAGTGCAAGTCAGGGGTAAATGCCAGGCACATTATCATGCTAACTGGGGTACACAACTAGATATAAAATGCACATTATCTGTCACTGTAAAATAAATATATGTGAATTTAGGGCTATCATGAGTAAGGAAAGCATGTTTACAGTGTGTATGTTTGATATGTACTTGGTTTGCAAAACCGTTGCTGTAATGAGATTCTTCCACCAACCTTTCTAAAGCTGCATTCAAACCTCGTAGCGGTAACTCGTGTTCCTGTTCGCGTTTCTCACGCGTTCACCTGCATCATACCTAGGGCAGCCCATTCACTTGAATAGGCTGCCCTACATGTGACAAACACCCCATAGTAGCTCCAGAACATTTTTTTGGTTGGTTTCATTGGTTCATGTTTACTTAGGGTGCCATAAACAATCATTGGCAGTGCAAGCACGACCTGCACATTTTTGTGGGTTTTGCCACACATTTAGGAAACACACAGGTGTGAATGCAGCTTTTTTAGGTAGGAGATATTAAAAATGTTTTAAAAGTTAATGTACTGTAAAAATAAGGCCCCTTTCACACTTGCAGACCGTTCAGATAGGCCTGTCAGTTTTTTAGGCGGATCTGAACGGATGCCCCATGCATCTCTATGGGGCATCGGATGTCAGCGGAGACATGTCTGCTGACATCCGATCCGATCCTGTCTGTCAAATCCGGACAGATGGAAACCCTATTTTCCATCCGTCTGGCGGATCAGATCGGATGGGATCACATGAGAACGGACAGGCGGTCCGTTCTCATCCAATTCCCCCATAGAGAAGAGCAGGGACCTGACAGCATTGTCTCCGCACACAGCGTGGAGACAGAGCTGCCATCCGCCTGCTCAGCGGGGGATCGGCGGATCGATCCCCCGCTGAGAAAAACGGAGTCTGACGATGGAGCGGCAAGTGTGAAAGGGACCTAAAACAGAACTGACCAAAACATAGATGTTGATATCTGATTTCAAATTTGTATTAGGGTTATTATAAATAAAGTTGTGTGTTTATAGAAACAATGGATGTCTGGACGGCCGCTCTCCAATGCAATTCACATTTATTGAAGTGGATAAGATTAATACAGCATGCAGAGGTACAGGAACAAAAAACAGCTGACGCGTTTCACACTTGTCAGTGCTTAGTAGCTATGACTAGGCACTGACACCAGTGCAAAACGCGTCAGATTTTTGTTCCTGTACCTCTGCATGCTGTATAAATTTTATCCACTTCAATAAACGTAAATTGCATTGGAGTGCAGCTGTCCAGACATCCTTTGTTTCTACATTGTTTGCATATAGAGCCAGCACCCGTGCTTAGACAAAAGCTAATTGGAGGAACTCTTACCTTGAGTGGTATTTTTTTCATTTTATGTGTGTTTATAGTGTACCTATTATTAATAAATAAATCAGACCACATACCAAGTAATGCTTGCCGAGGCAAAGATGACAAGGTCTCTGACTACCAGGTGTATTATGGGCAGAGAATCTCATGTTTTTACCCCATCACACCTTATTAATGATTAAAAAGTAGGTCAGCTGGAAGCAAATCTTGCATAAATGATAAGCAAATATAACTGACTCCATGTACATATGTGCTTATACATTAAAACATTTTCAAAACATCAACACGCTTTGATTATTTACATTTTTATGGTCTTTTTTTGAATGTACAGACAACAAAAAGAAATCCAAAGCTTTTATGTTCTCTTTAAATGTTTAAAATTATGTGTGACTTATTGGTAATTTGATGAGTTTCCAGCAGGTGGCAGAAGTCTAGGTATTTCTTCAAATCCTTTGTACATATCATGCTGTTTTTTTGGGTGATAAATGTTCCTGTGCATTCTTGCTGACCAAGCAGATGCTTTACAACAGTCAACAGAATTATTTATTACATTTGATCCTTCATGAAACAGCAGCTCCTATGAAATATATTAATGGTTGTATTCTATAATACATAAAGTCCAAGTTGCAGTTTTTACTTCCAGACAGCAATAGAGGTGGTTAATAGATTAAGGGCTCCTTCATACCTCAGCACTTGCTTCAACACATCGTTAATTGCGCTCTACATGCATGCAATGTTCTGCACAATTCTTTTCAATGGCAAAATTCTCACCTATTTAAGAGCTTGTGTACACAGGAGTTGCTGTCAAAATGCTGACTTTTGTATTTGAATGCATCTCTGCTCAAATTGACCTAGTCCAGGGGTCTTCAAACTATGGCCCTCCAGTTGTTCAGGAACTACAATTCCCATCATGCCTGTGAATGTTAGAGTGTTACAATGCCTCATGGGATGTGTAGTTCTGCAACAACTGGAGGGCTGTAGTTTGGGGATCCCTGACCTAGTCCGTTTACCCTTCTTTGCCTGCAATGCAAACGCATCTCCAATTGGACATGCTGCATTCAGTGAAAAGAAATTCAAAGCCGGTCACAGTCTCAGAACTGTCATCAACACCGTACCATTTAGATAAATTGTAATGTGTATTGTGGTAAACAGCACCCATGTACACAAGCCCTATGAGGGGCATGTTTAAAAAATCCTGTATTTGTGGGCACTTTCCAGTTGGGATGTTGTGGTATTGCTCGTAAAATACCAGTAAAATGCTGTACATTCATTGTAATGCATGGGGCTGTACACAAAATCCTACGATCCCCCCCAATCACAATACAAAATGCATACAGAATATGAATGTGGCGCACAAAGCACAACTTTAAAAAGAGATTCAGAAATGCAGATTCTATTATTATAGCCTGTGTGTAATTATAGAAAAGGAAATTAGCTCTCAGTGGATGTTAGTGAAGGTAACCTGGACACAGAGAATTTAGTGGTTGCCTGTCATGATGATCAAATAGCTGCAAGCCAGGGAACATCAGTGCTCTAGTGTTCTTAGAGTAGGTCTACAATGGCAGTCCCATATTTCTCCCGGTATAGCAAAGTCAAATAAAATAGTGGCCAAATGCAATGCAATAATTTGTCATGGGATCATATAATACTGCAGGGGGCCACAGTAGAAAAAACTGGAGCATTTTAAAATGAGGCATAGTCTACCTTTGGGAACATGTTTCATACCCATATTTAGGGGGTATCATGAAACATGGTCATATTTCACAGCCTCTACCCTCAAACTGCCCCTCGCCTTCCTAAATTATGGGGTTCTTTCCCCGGAGCTTCCTATTTTCATTTTTATTTTAGCACAGCTGTGCAAGGCTCCATCTGTACATCTATTCACAGGATCTGTGAGGAAAGAGATTAGTGATCGACCGATATTGTTTTTTTATCGCATATCATCGCATATCAGTATCGGCCGATATCTGTCAATATTTTTGGACATTTAAAAACATTTTTTTTTTACAGGTACTCTTGTGGAGGGATCTGGGGGTCTAAAAGACCCAAAATCCCTCCTCTGCACTTAAAAGCATTCAAAACGCCAAGTTTGGCTGTTTTGAATGCTGTCATTTTTTTTAATCTGGCGCTGAGTACCTGGAAGTGATGTCATGACACTTCCGGGTTTTTGCATGGAGACCCGATCAGAGCCGAATGCAGCTTTGATCCGGTCTTTGGCGGCCGTGCAGGTAGGATGCCCGGGTCTCCCAGTGGGACGGGAGACCCGGGCGAGCCACGGAAGGCGGCGGGAGGGGGGGGACGTCCCCTCCCGCTCCTTGTAATGACAGCCGAGCAGCTTCTCAGCCGCATCGGTTGTCATTACAAGACAGCCGACTGTCGGCTATGGACGCCGGTACCAGGGTGATGCATCTAGCTGCAGGCATCACTCCGGTACAGCACTTTCCGGGAATATCGGCAATATCGGTAACCTCAGGGGACGATTCCGATATATCGGGGAAAGTGCAGATCGGCCCTCAATATATCGGCTTTGCCGATAATCGGTCGATCCCTAAAACAGATTATAAGTCCCAACTGCTACCACTGTGGGACTTGAAAGAGAAGTATGGGAATACTTTTTTTTAAATTATACTTACCTAGGTGGATGCAGCATTGGTCCGGGAACTGAGCGATCAAACACCGCCGATCACTCGGTTCTGACAGCTCCATAAGCAGAGAGCTGGTGACTGTCAGTGGGTTGTGGGAGTACTCCCCACTAAGCTATTGTATTCTGATAGTGGGCAGACTTATATCTCTTTTCCCTGATGAACTGTTCAAATTTTGATCCATGCATAGCAGGCTTTACAGATCACATCAGCTCCAGTGCGTTGACATCACTGCACCTGTAGGTTATTGTTTACTTCCTCCAGCATCATAACCAAAGGTTTATACTTCATTCAGACCTGGGGCTGGCGGAAGAGTCTACAGGAGCCTGAGTGATACACTGATTACAGTTGTAATGTTTTGCATGTGATGAATGCACATTTTTTCTTTCATTACTATTTATTATTATTATTATTATTTATTTATTTCCAAAAGTTTTACTATGCCTTTAAAGTAACAATTGCAACTTGCAGCATTTTATCCCAAAGAAAGAAGTCATAAAATATAAATACATACATACATAAATAAATAAAAACATAAAATAGATCGTATACGCTTATTGTATCTATGAGAGTTGTACTTGTTAATTGCTAGTATAAGCATATGCACTCCCATGAAGCTGGTATATTTATTGTGGTATTTTTTTCATTTATATTACCTTTCTGGGTATTTCTAGCTCTTTTTTCTAGGAACAACAGTCTTTGCATTCTCCTCCATCTGTAGTTATAAAACCCCCTTATACATCCTTTATATCCTTGTTACTCTTTAATAAGTGAAGCTCGCCAGTGTTGTCCACCGCTAACATGCATAGGACTGCTGCCTTCACATATGTGAAACCCCCTTAAAATAAATGGAAGAAATAAAGATTTCCAGCTTAACTTTAGACAGCAAAAAAATAAATAAATAAAAACAATTGATTTGCATATATGAAAGCCTTTACATGCAAACAAATGTGTATATTTGTCCAGCAAATACTTCGACCCAGATCACCCTTCTAGGAATAACAGCCAGGTCGTTAACCTTCACTGCATCAGCAGCCCAGCTTGAACAAATACACATTCAGTGCCTGTTGACTGAACAATGGAGGAACAGCAGCACACGGATCCCTTTCCTCACTCTGCACTCTCCTAATGTCAGCATGCCAACTGTAATCACATGTGCATGCAGCAAAGCCTGATTGGACCCTAGTGCCTGCCTTCTCTCTCCCAGACTGAGTTCTGCTTTACTATTAATAATATTCTGATTATTGGAGACTGATATCAAGAACAGATTCAGGTATTAACTCTTGGCATTTAAAAGGTAATTCATGATTTTTAAATAGAAACGTAACTGCAGTTCTTGGTGTTCTTTTCATTATTTGCCTGAAGTTCAGATTTCCAGGTTTCACTCTTTGACTGTATACTAGGGATGTAACGATATTGACGATATCGCGATATCGTATCGTCGTGGTCGTCTAGATATATCGTCGTGGTCGTCTAGATATATCGTCGTGGTTGGGTTACAATATTAAAAGGACAGGTGTCCGTCAAAACGCAAGAGGAATAAACACAGTCCCACGGAAGAAATCATTGTTAACTACATAGACCAGAGTTTAAGGATTTTTTTTTACTGTTTTTTTTTTTTTTTTTTTTTTTTCTTGCAATGTAAATATTTTGATCTTTCTGATGAAAAACGTGAACTAAGCTAAATGATAGGTCAGTGTTTTTTTTTAAAGGCTTTTTGACTGACTATTTTATTTAAGTTTAAACCTGACTTAACTTGATCTTTGCTTGCACTTAAAGGGAATTGCCTATTGTTTGTTTACAATTGTTCTAGCTGCTTCTTAACTTGAACATTGCACAGAAGAATCAGTTATGCAACCAAATATTACTATACAGAATATTGATGTTCCTGACTACAACTTGCACTTTAAAAGCACTATGTGATCAGTGTTTTATGTTGTCATGGATCCATAAATACAACAATAAATTGCCTGTTGACTGGCAAAAGCAGAATAAATGTCGGTATTTTTTCGCTATTATCATCACAAACACTATCATGAGCTATTTAACATCACCGTGAGCTTTTCCACAATATCGCAATAAATATCGTACCGTGAGGTCAATATCGAAATTGTATCGTACCGTGAGATTTTGATATCGTTACATCCCTACTGTATACCCTGTTTTTTCATTACCTGTGTCATCACTATTCTCCTAAACCTACTTAAAGAATATGTACAGGGTTGTCTCAAGGTGGCGCAATACCATTTCTTGTGATGCCAGAAAATTAGCTGAAACCCAGTTTCCAATATTCATTAAAAATTGATTCTTTGAGGAAATTTAGCATTTATTTTACACCCTCTTTCTGCAAACTGTATGCCAAAAACTTAAATTGGTTCTAAAGGCAGAAGGTTTTTTTTATCTTACTACATTCTATGCATTAAGATAAAAAAAACTTCTGTGTGCAGCAGCCACACTAATACTTACCTGAGCCCCATCTAGATCCAGCGATGTTGCACGAGAGACTCCGCTGTCCGGGACTCCCCTCCTTATTCATGAGACACAGCAGCGGGCGCCATTGGGTCCTGCTGCTATCAATCAAAGTCAGTGAGCCAATGAGGAGAGAGAGTGGATGGGGACAAGCCGTGGCTCAGTGTCTGAATGGACACAAGAACAGCGGCTCGGCTCAGGTGCCCCCATAGAAAACTGCTTGCTGTGGGGGCACTCGGCAGAAGGAAGGGGCCAGGAGCGTAGGTGAGGGACCTGTGAAGAGGAGGATCTGGGCCACTCTGTGCAAAACCAACTGCACAGAGCAGGTAAGTATAACATGTTTGTCATTTTTAAATATCATTTTAAGTACATGAAAATTGATTAAAATATAATTTATGATTTGAAAAAAATAACAAATATCAAGATGTCTATAATTCCAAAAGTATCTTTTTTAAAAATAGATGTTATGGACTTTGAAAAAATATTCTTATACACTTGTGGAACTTGAAGAGGCACATTGGAAAAGGGATTTGCTAAAGGAGTTGAAATTCTTTACACAATAAATTGTGTGAATTTACACGTCAATTACTCAATTCTTTGAAAAGCATGATTACTTTTTTTAATCTACACATAAATGGATAATTGAAGTTAATTTTTACACATTCTGAACTCCTTTGGCACATCAGCTGAAGAGTCTACACGTCAGTCCTAGAACCAAGGAGGCCCAGCTATATCTAAAAATGTCATTATACAACTGGTGCACATCATTTGGCTTCTGTGTCCATATTTTGCATTCAGTTGGCGGACAAGCAGGAGATCGCATTATCCCAGTTAGGTGCTCTGGAGTGGAATAAGTCAAACGAATGCACACATCTTATTTTGTTCACTGATGTTTACTAGAAATAGAACAAAGTTTCTTTTACATCAGCTAATTTTGTATTGGCTTTTCTGTACACCGGGCTTAGATCTTTATTGCCCTGCAAGTGCCCTGTAAGTGACGTACACAAGTTTGCATTTGGTTTATCACTTATCCTGCTTCTCAGCAAGTCACAGCTAGTAGGTCTAGCCCCTTCTTTTGGCTGGCTGTAAACTATGTTGAGACTGCCCTCTGCTGGTGAATTTGAGAAGAGTTCTCTGTTCACATACTGTAAGATCCAGTCTCCCTAGTTTGAGGAGCTGATGATCAATAACAAACCCCCCTTTTAATCAGCGTATCGTGTAGTTGCTGTTCAAAGTAATTGTGCATGTGTAGCAATCCAATTTCCAGAACTTTTGAGTTTTTACGTTTCTAAAAAATCCTTGAGGAGCCATGTAGACCAAGGGGTGATACATTTTAAGACAAGAATCAAAGTGGTCTCCAGAGTAACATCAGAAATAATATCGCTTTTCTTGTGCACTATGAAAAAATAAAATATACACTTAAAGTGTCATATTTTGTTTAGTGTGGGCAAGGGGGACTGATTTCCAAACCCAGGAAAATGGCCTAAAGTGGAAGAAAATCTAACTATTCTTAAAAACATTCCCTCCACCTACCCATCCTGCCTAACCTGTATAAAAAAAAGATCGGTGTACATTCCTATTTTTAATCTTCTCCGATCCAGTGATTTTGAAGCTCCGACACTGGGAGCCGTGCCAGCATCCATAGGCTTCCATAGCTCAGCCGTTTTTGGTGCTCCCTCCTCTCCCCTGCAACAATTGCTCACTGATACAGGGAGCCGGCACTGCAGAATCATGTGACTGGACTGGAGCGGATTTAAAATAGAGACTTAGGCTTTTCTTCCACTTGAAACATCTGCGCCCACAATGTGCAGCCATGCGTCGCTGTCTACTTCAGGGTTTAGGGCACAAGCATGCGCACCGCCCCCCCCCCCCTTCCCACACATGCTGTGATTGTATACCACGGGGGGTCTGTCAGCAGGTACTGGCAAATGATTCATGGCTGGGACCTGCGGATTGGCTTGTACAATCGCAGCCCACAGCCCTGTACAGGGCTCTGTACAGAAGGAAAGCAGAGGTAAGAAACAAAAAGACATTTAGTAAAAATCAGCACACATTTCACATAGTTAGGCACATATTAAACCCCCTGATCACCCTGGATGTTAACCCCTTTCCAGCCGGTGTCAGTAGTACAGTGATAGTGTATATTATTAGCACTGATCACAGTATTAGTGTCACTGGTGATGTCAGTGGCAGTTAGCCAGTCCCCCCCCCCCCCGAGTCAGTTAGTGTCAGATTGTCAGCTGCACTATCCCAGTCCCATTATAAGTCGCTGATCACCACCATTGCTTGTATAAATATTCCATTATATAAATCATATATAAATCTAAAACTTTCATGTAAACCAATCAATATACACTTATTGGGATTTTTGTTTTTAGAGACATGTAGCAGAATACATTTTGGGTGAAATTTATAAAGAGAATACATTTTTTAATTGGATATGTTTTATAGCAGAAAGTAAATATGTTTTATAGCTGAAAGTAAAAATGTTTTTTTTTTTTTTCAAAATTTTTATTTATATCGAAAAAATCCCAGTGGTGATCAAATACCACCAAAAGAAAGCTCTATTTGTGTGAAAAAAATTATATTAGTTTTGTTTGGGTACAGCTTTGTATATTCGCGCAATTACCAGTTAAAGTAGCGCAGTGTTAAATAGGAACAAAATGGCCTGCTCAATGAAGGGGGGCAACATTTTCTGAAGTTACATAGTTAGTCAGGTTGAAAAAAGACACAAGTCCATCTGGCTCAACCAATAAATAACAAAAAACAGTAAAGAAAACCCAACCATATAATCCCATATACACAATCCTATACCCGCAGTTGATCCAGAGGAAGGCAAAAAAAACCCCAGCAAAGCATGATCCAAATTCCTTCCTGATCCCCCAAGAGGCAATCAGATATTCCCTTGATCAACTTTACCTATAAATATTAGTACCCAGTTATATTATGTACACCCAGAAAATAATCCAGGCTTTTTTTTTAAAGCAATCTAGTGAGCTGGCCAGAACCACCTCTGGAGGGAGTCTATTCCACATTTTCACAGCTCTTACGGTGAAGAAACC
Source organism: Pelophylax lessonae (assembly GCF_965119305.1). NCBI lineage: Eukaryota > Metazoa > Chordata > Amphibia > Anura > Ranidae > Pelophylax > Pelophylax lessonae. Next base: position 312,739,939 of record NC_138768.1, on the reverse strand, counting down.
TTTCTGTATTTGGAGACTAAATCTGTTTTCCTCTAGACGTAAAGAGTGCCCCCTTGTCCTATGTGTTGACCTTAAAGTGAATAACTCAACACCAACTTCCCTATATGGACCCCTTACAGTGGTGATCGAAAGTTTGGGCACCCCTGGTAAAAATTTGTATTAATGTGCATAAAGAAGCCAACGAAAGATGGAAACATCTCCAAAAGGCATCAAATTACAGATTAGACATTCTTATATAATGTCAACAAAAGTTAGATTTTATTTCTATCATTGACACTTTCAAAATTACAGAAAACAAAAAAAATGGCGTCTGCAAAAGTTTGGGCACCCTGCAGAATTTATAGCATGCACTGCCCCCTTTGCAAGGCTGAGACCTGCCAGTGTCATGGATTGTTCTCAATCATCGTCTGGGAAGACCAGGTGATGTCAATCTCAAAGGTTTTAAATGCCCAGACTCATCTGACCTTGCCCCAACAATCAGCACCATGGGATCTTCTAAGCAGTTGTCTAGGAAACTGAAAATAGTTGACGCTCACAAAGCTGGAGAAGGCTATAAGAAGATAGCAAAGCGTTTTCAGATGTCAATATCCTCTGTTCGGAATGTAATTAAGAAATGGCAGTCATCAGGAACAGTGGAAGTTAAAGCAAGATCTGGAAGACCAAGAAAAATATCAGACAGAACAGCTCGCAGGATTGTGAGAAAAACAATTCAAAACCCACGTTTGACTGCACGATTCTTCTAGAAAGATCTGGCAGAGTTGTGGTACACTATTCCACTATAAAGAGATACTTGTACAAATATGGTCTTCATGGAAGAGTCATCAGAAGAAAACCTCTTCTACGTCCTCACCACAAAAATCAGCGTTTGAACTTTGCAAATGAACATATAGACAAGCCTGATGCATTTTGGAAACAAGTTCTGTGGACCGATGAGGTTAAAATTGAACTTTTTGGCTGGAATGAGCAAAGGTACGTTTGGAGAAGAAGGGGCACAGAATTTAATGAAAAGAACGTCTGTCCAACTGTTAAGCATGGAGCATGGGAGTGCATCAATCATGCTTTGGGGTTGTATTGCAGCCAGTGGCACAGGGAACATCTCACAAATAGAAGGAAAAATGGATTCAATAAAATTTCAGCAAATTTTGGATGGTAACTTGATGCCATCTGTGAAAAAGCTGAAGTTAAAGAGAGGATGGCTTCTACAAATGGATAATGATCCTAAACACACCTCAAAATCCACAGGGAATTACATCAAGAGGCGTAAACTGAAGGTTTTGCCATGGCCTTCACAATCTCCTGACCTCAACATAATTGAAAATCTATGGATAGACCTTAAAAGAGCAGTGCGTGACAGACAGCCCAGAAATCTCAAAGAACTGGAAGACTTTTGTAAGGAAGAATGGGCAAAGATACCTAGAACAAGAATTGTAGAACAAGACTCTTGGCTGGCTACAAAAAGCATTTTCAA